>NC_053452.1:90687153-90987153 GCF_015227805.2 Hirundo rustica | reverse complement strand
GTACAATTGTACCATTACAGCAGGTATAGAAAACTGCAATGGCCAACATAACAGCTACCTTATGATGAGGTTTATGATTTGGAATATTTGCTAGCCAGACGTGCTAGACCCAGAATCCCTATGCAGTTAAGGAATAAATTCATTATGGTGTCCAAAACAGGAAGTGTAACAGACAGAAGTGCCCAGTCGGAGGGACTCCATAGGCAGCCAGTGTACGGCAGGACTAACAGAGTGTTCCCTCATTGCTCTCTCAAATGTTGGTGCTGTTGCAGTCTTAGTACCTAAGTTAAGCACATATTTTAGGTCATGGTATGGCTACAAAACTATGTAAGTTGAATTTCTAATTATGTCCTAGATAAGAGTGATGCAAAGTGTCTGACAGTGTCCAGAGAGGGACTGAATTCTTCTGAAGTCCCCTTGTGAGGAGCTTCAGGTTTTTTTTACTTTTCTGGGCCTGCTCGATGGACTTACTCTGCTGTTTACAAGTGCTTTGTGTGTTCAGTGGGCCCCGTAGCTTCTAGCAGGCTGTTCAATTGGTTACTAAACAAGTTACTTTTGGGACTCTGAGGATCAGACTAGAACTACACATAGTATGAATGCCATGGTAAACCCCAGAAACTTGATTTGTGTCCCAGCCAGGACACACCACAGCTCCTTTCCATCCTGGGACTTGGATCCCCTTTGTGCGGGGATCAGAGATGAAGATCATGGGTGCTCGGATGTCTCTCTAGGAGTGTACAAAAGGATGAAAGTAACATAAAACTCATAGTTTGAAAGCCAATTTCTTCAGCTGGTCCTTAGCTTTCATTTGCCTTGTCTTGGCAAACGCTGTCATTATCACAAGTGAACATGCTGTGCTTACATTGCCACTGTTTCATACGTGGTGCTTAAGGGAAGAATAAAATATTCTCGTGCCGTATCTGTATGATTTTCACATAAATAATTTGTCAGTGTATGCATATGCTCCTATCTTTATGGGATTCTGACATCTGTTTGATGGATTATAACCTAATTTCCTCTAGAGACAACTGACCTGCTGAGGGTTGGTCTTTTGTTATAAATATTAACAAAAGAATTAATCCCTCTCTAATTTATTGCCAGGATTCCAGTTGTTCTGCCACAAAGAAATATATAACATGTAGAAACTAGAAAAATGGCACAAAATATACCTTATTGAAAAGACGGATTACCACAGCACAATTAGGAATGAAGTGACAAGTGACTCAGGTGAAAATCCAAGGTCTGATGAATATTAACATTATTTCACAAGTATACACTTCAGATAAGTTATCAAAATCAGATATCCCATACAAAGTCAGCACAAAGAACAAATGAGTGAGAGTTAGAGCAGATATCATATCAGACAATCATGCTGTGGGAAGTTACATTGCTGAGAAGTCCCTGGCAGAAAAGCAACCAGCAGTGAAGATGTCAGAGTCACAGAAACAAATGGACAACATGAGAAAAGGGATGAGATACATTTCCTTTCATAGCTCAGGTATTTGGGCTGAATTCAAGTTTTTCTTTTACAGCTAATCTATGCATAATATACCTGTAAATTTAGTCTTACATAAGTTCCCTAATGAATTTTCTGTACAGGTCTTGCTCTAATAATTTTGGTTAATATTATTTCACCCAAAACAATTATCAAGCAGTATTTTGGAAAGTATTTGATGTGGGGATTATGAATGTACAGACATCAATAAGATCTTAAATAAGTAGTTCTGAAAATTCCAGATTTACTTTCCCCTAGAAATGTGATTTTTCTGCCTGTTGCATTGATTTTACCAGTCCAGTAGTGTACTATTATTAAAAAAAGCATTCTCCTTTAGTTATAAATTAACCTTAATTAAAATAAAAGCTCAGATGCTAAGAAGTCTACATTAAAAGTTCATTTCTCTATTGGATTAGGTATAAAATCCCCATATTTGTTTCTCCTGAAGTAGTGTGTAAATACTTCTCAATTCTTTATTGTAGAAATTGCTTCCTCCTGCTGCTGAGGACTCCAGGACGGTGTAGATAAATGTAGACGAGAGATCTCTGAAGTTAGGTTTTAGAAGATGAGGTTTATTGTAAGGGATGTGAGGCCTTGCTTTGAGCTGCCAGGCTGCAGCTCGTGGCAAGGCCTAGGGAGGTGGGGGAAGGGAGAGGTAGGGAGAGGAAATTCCAAGAGAGGAAAGTCCTCGGGGAAGGGTGCAAGCAAAGAGAGCAAAGAGCAAAGAGGCCGAGCCACCTTCGCAGCCCCCTTATAAGGGGTCTCGAGGTGGGCCAGAACAGGACTTGTGCCAATGAGGTTACAGATACCTGATACTTCAGGGGAGGGGTACAGGTGTGGGATGAACCATACATTGAGGGGTGAGACAGAACATTCCATTTGACCTCTGGGTCTGGCTGCAGGTGACCTTCAGATGGTCACATAACTGTTTTCCCAGACATCCAGTATCTAATACATCTCAAACATCAAAACTTACTTTCAATTCTATCTCACTTACAGGTTTCTCATTCTCAGAATAGAGGCAATCATATTTATAGGGTTTTTTGGCTTCTTCCTCCCCAACACTTTATCAATAACTTGTAAGAAAAATTAATACATAGTCATACTTAGATGTTTGGGATAGGGATCCATGGCCTGCATCATTCTCTGGAATATGAGTGACAACAACCTGAGAAGACTACAGGCATCCTCATTAAAAGCTGAGGATATTAGTTCTTTGATTGGCAATGTAACATGTCTGTTTTCAGAGTCCAATGACCCCCTTCAAAGGCTAAGGCTGCATCTCCACTTGCGAGTTATTTGGCTGAGTAGGAGCAGACCACAGGTTGAAGTCCTTGGTGCCAGGGCCATCACATTAGTTCTATCCTGAGGCTTTTAATTTTGATTGAATTCAATCTAGTCTTCTCACTTAGGTGTCCTTATCATGGATGGTTTAAAATTGCCAAAAGGACAAACACTGTTTTGGACCATTATGTTTTCCACTCCCAGGAGGTGATCAAGCACATTTGTTATGTACCTAAAGTAGAGGCTTCCAAAACAAACCTTGTCTGTGAGCTCCACACCTGCTCTGGGAAGTGAACTGTTCAATGTATTAAGTGTGGATGGTGAGTGATAAGTGCACGTTTTAATTCAAATCCTACAGTTACTCTAAATCAAATGCTAAAGGATCTGCAGCTTGAAGGGTGCAATAAGCCCTGATAGGCATGGATAACTCTTTGATTTCTGTATCTGTTTCAATGTTTTACAAATTGAAAATTATGAGTATCAGAATTTTTCCTGGTAGTCTGTAGAGTTTTCTATCTGATCATCCTCCAGGATTAAAGTATTAGGAGTTCCCATGGTTCCCACTTTTGAAAAATGCAAAATACTTCAAAGTTTCATTGCCAGCATGTCAATAATTAGTGTAGCCGTGAGGAGAAATTACAGTACACATAAATTTGCAACCTTTTGTGTCAGTGTGAAAGTGAAGCCAAACTTGTAAAAATTGTTAGAGATCCTGTAGGTCTTAAAATAAAAATAATATTCCTGATGCTGAAACAAATAAAAAGCATGAACAAAGACTCTCTAACTAAAGTTAGAAAGTGATATATGTTTATTCAATGACAGGCAGCATGGGGAGAAGTCTCCCAAAACAAAATCACAAAGCTCCAGTTCTCTATTTATCTACAAAAGTCTTATATATTCATTCAATTACCTCATATTCTCATACATATCCATTACCTAGCCTCGCCTACCCCCACTTTGTATTAAAATGAGCTCAAAGTTCTTTCACACCTGCACACTTCTTCACTCAAATTGGGTCAGTGGGTTTGGAAAAGGGTCAGTGGTCTTGAAAGATGAAGTCAAAAGCATCTTCTTCGGAGTAAAGTTTTCACCTTTTTTCTTGTTAGCAATCTCTCTGGTCTCTTGACCATAGTCAGGCCTCCCATCCTGATTCTGGCTGATGGTGCCCAGCTGTGGCCACGGTTTCTTCATCTTCACAATTGCTCAGCTTTCTTGTCTCTTTCTACAATCACAACTAACACAAGGCAAGTGATATATACTCTTGCTCTAACTAGCTACATCTGGTAATACTAACTATTCTACATTGCTTCTACTCTAAGTTCTTAATCAATATAAATTGCTTCTATCTGACTAGCTACATTCTTAGCTTCTAAGTTCTTTTAACCCTTTGATTTAATACTCTGGCCTGAGGTCCTCCAGGCCAAGGTTCTCTACTAATGCTAGCACAGATTAATCTGTGTACTAAAAGTGTTGGATGCAGAGGAGACATTCCACTGATCAGTGATTACAATCACTGCACTAGGGGAATGGTGCATAATTTATTTGTGTGGGAAGTTCTTCTGCAATAAACCATAAAAATATTAAAGTTTGCTTGAGTAGGTGTTACCATCGCATGGGGAGTAATGATTCTGTAGGCTGGTCACATTTCACACATCAGAGCAGTAGCCTGGTCTTGGTAGTAGTTGAATTGTTTGCTGAACCTGAAAAAATCTATTTACATAATGAAATTTTACATTTTGAGTCCAGGTTTTAGAACTCACTATCAGCCTTATGGTCAATTATTTCTGAGTTTTTTATTTCACAGTTCTCTTGCTTATGTTTTGAAGAAATTAACAGTTAAAGTTCTAATAGGAAATTCCATTTCCATCCCTGTATAACTTAAAATAATCAGTTTCTTTGCAGCTTGTTGCTTTTCCAAATTAAGAATATGAATATGAAAACAGGTGGCAATGTAAATCTTTTGTTCTTAGGGAAATTTGTATTGGTGAAAACAGAGTAACTTTGTGGCTAAACTTGATGTGTGGAGTGTGAAAGGCAGAGCAGCCCAATACAGGATGGATGCTTCTATAATGCTAGCCATAAAACTATGTTCTGAGCTATGCAATTTTCCTTTCTGTTGGAGACTGACTTACAAGGACACCAAAAGTACAGTATTTTTAAAAAAAGAAAAAAGAGAAAAGAGAAAATTTTTCCTTAATCATGTTATACTTAACAGAAGTCATGCTAATCTGCAAACCCAAGATTGCTTATTACAATTATAGCTTTTCTTCTGATGGCTGTCTAATGTTTACATCTACAGAGGTATTTGAAGCCATGATTATCACAAGAGCATCATACTGGAAAACTATTACTGTTCTATTATCTAGAAATATATCTATTATATAGAAAACTATTATCTGCTCATTAGATGGCTCATTTTGATCAAGTTCACTTTATAGCAGGACAGGACCCAGATAGCTGCTATACCAGTAGTTTTTGCCAAAAATTTCACAGAGATGAAATTTCCCATGGCAAATCATATCTCAAGAGTGAGAAGTTTCATAAAACTCTTCACCTTTTTTGTTGTATTAGTTAAGTGAACACTCAGATTATTTTTGTTGCTGGGCCAAGAAATCAAGGAGATCATGACTACAGGTAGAGACAAGGAAGAGGAAGAAAGACAACTGCCATAGTGGAAATCATTAAAGGATGAGCTTTCCTTCAGCCTGAGGCTGTATTCTTCAGCTTGGCTGTGAAAGGGGAGCAGCCTGTGCTCAAAAATTAAAATCTGTTTGGTTTAAATCTCTATGATTTGAAATGTCAGTGTCTTGGAAGACAGAAGCTGGGGCAGTATGTTAATCAGAAATGTGACCCTGGCCTGGAGCTAGTTCACAGTACAGACAATTGTCTTTACATGCAATTTTAGTCGTCATGTTAATCTGCAATTTTTTTAAAAAATTGGTTACTTGTCATATGAGAAACCTTTGCCTATAGTGTAGCTTATAATAATGATGAAAGAAAATATTAGTAGTAATATTAGTTGTAATATTAGTCGCTTTTCATAGTTGAAGTAGTCTTTCAATGTCATTTGCTTTGGTTGGAACATTAAATCGTAATATTAAATATGAGAGTTACTTCTAAGCCCTCCAAAAATCACTTTCATATCTTATCTTAAGTAAGACAATATAATTTCAAACACATAGTAAACAGTTTGGCTTTTGAGAGTAAGTTAAAAATCAATTTGCTGAAAAGATTCCGTCTAAGGAAGGAGATATTTTCTATTCAGTATTTTCAGAGATGACATTTCATCTGCTGTTCCTTTATGAGTATGAATGAATACTAAAATTTGAGAGACAGCTTTTGAAGGGAGGCTTTTTTTCCTCATGTTGAAAGAATTTTGCTGTTAGATAAAAGGAAACATGGTATAGATATAAAGAAAAAAAATAAAGGAAAATTCCTTTGCTTGAAAAAGAACTTTTGTATATGAAGTACACAGACAAGCTTTGAAATGTATGATGCAGTTGGAAGAAAGGCATTATGCAATGGTTACTCATGAAGTTTAAATATATAGCTACGACACTAAAACTTGCTTGTGTATTACTGTTCTGTGATGTTCTGTTTCCTGAGAGTATCTGAAAGTCAAATTCACTCTAAAGAGATCTTAAACCATCATCTCTGCTTATATAATTTTCTACTGAAGCTTGCTGCAATGCAGACCACTTCTCTTAGAGTCTTACTTCTAAATGAACACAGGGGTGAGTTGACAGAACACTGTATTTGCTAATATTTGAGGGGCGTGAATAAAATGTGATCTCTCTTGACACATCCTGTCTAACTGCACACTGAATTTTTATCTGATGTATACTAGCATTATGTGAAATACTCATAAGGAAATCTGAAATTACTTGAAAATGAGCAGATTTCAATTATCAAAGTAAATCTGCTCCCAAAAGTGAGAGATCTAGCTGAATTAGTTTATGAGTGGGTTTTTTTCCATGTAATCAGGCAAAACGTGACATATGTTAATACGGCTCAAATGGGTTTGATCACAAATCTCAAAGAAAAACATACCAAAGGCTATTCCATGCAAAATGAAATAAAAAAAGATCCTAATTTTTTCTTTACCCTTGTACATTTTGATTTTCTGAATGTGTGTGTAGAGTTTTTATATGATAAAAGTGTAGTTAAACAGTCAGACAATTCAAGAATTTAATTTTTAACTTAAAGGCAAAAAATATTTTCCCCTGTGTGAAAACACATAAATGGATCTGTGTGAAGAAATTCTTAAAAATTTCAGGAGCTGGCCTTAAATATTTTTTTTTGTTAATGCTTATAACTATGATTTATTAAAATACAAATACATTTAACTATATTTATGAAAGTAATACATATAAACGTGCATACTCATAGGCAGAAATTAACATTATAAGAACATTTGCTGGCTTCATTGGGTTTGTGGCTGCTCTGTTCTGTGCTGTAAATGGAAAGTCTGAGACAAATTGTGCTTAGTCATAACCAACGCTACGTAATAAAAATGTCAGATGTAGGAACCAAACTTTTAATGAACTAAATATCTGTGGTACGAATCTGGGAAGGACTTAAGAGGCACAGTAAATATACCTCTCTGACAGTTGCCAGCTCAGTGCTTCAGCATGCTTTGCATGAGAACAGCAGACAAGTTGACTTATTGAGCATAAACTATGAAAGGATGAGCTGTAGACATGTAATGATTGGAATCAAGAGATTGCTAATTTTAATCAAGAGCCCTGGGGAGATACTCTTGCAGAAGTATTTGAATGAGTCTGGGGAAGATGGGAGACATGGAAATTTGTTGTCTGCTTATCCAAGGACAGAACACTTTTGCTAAAATTAATGGAGTTAATGTTAATGGAGTACTATTTTATTAAATCTTTGCCATTTCTTCTATTATTTTCAACCTGGATTTGTCCAAAGAGCTAGAAAAAGTTAAGAGTATAGAGTAATAAAACTGTACCAGATACATTTTCATTCCAAGGCTTTGAGTAGTAAAAGATGGCATAACCTTCCCTGGGGCCCTTCTCTGTTTACAAAAAGGATAAATGGTAAAGATATATATCATGGCATAGTAAACTTTTGAAGCTATCCAGGTCAGTCTCTAAGTTCTGAGATGCACAAAGTAACAAATAATATGCATTGTTGATTTGTAGTTTCTAATAGCAATATAATTCCTTAAAGTGTCTTCTGAAATGTTCAAAGGTTGGTCAAACAGGATCTAAAAGATCTTACTGTTCTTTCTCACATATTGACATGAATTTATGTTGAAGTCACATAAACCATTTGCTAAAATTTGTTTTGAACCTGAAATTGCATTTTATATCTTGGAACATAAAAGATGATTGGAAGAATGAATATGAATGCCCATTTTTCTATATATCTTGTTCTCAAAATGCAAAATAATTCAGTCCTTGTTAGTGCCATATTTTGTCCATACTTTGCAAAATAAAGGCTGCCTTTGAATATATCAGGAAATACCCATCACCTTTTTCACTATCTTTCAGAAGACTGATAGTGGAGATGATCCTTACCTTGATTTGTCTCCTGTTGATTAATATGTCTAGATGTAAACATGCATGTTACAGTAGATGGAGGACTATTAAATGACACGCATATTCTATTCAGTCTTGTGGTAATTGGGAAAAAACAGGTCTTTAGCAGAAGGGACAAATGTATTCATAAAAAATAATAATGGAGTAAATCCAGAATAATTTCACAGCTATGGCTGGAAACATTCTCTCTCACTGCCTTGATGTCAGAGATGCTTGCTCAAAATCTTTACGCTGAATACCTTTGTACGAGGTCTTTTTCCTTCATGCTGGACATGTAGAAGCTTTTAATTTACAGCACTTGTGTCAAAACTCATTGAAATCAGCCAAGAGCTTAGCCATTAAGTTCAATGGAGATTGGACTTGGTCTGCAATTTTAAGTAGTTCAGTGTTAATGTCTCCAGTTTTGGTCTGTTGATGTTCTCATTAATTCTAAGCAGAGAAGTCTACATTTTGTATTGAATGAAGTCATGTTCGTTCTTTTCTCTGGGACAGTAGTAATTGGCAGCCTTGTCCATCTCACCCTGGGGATACTGCTCTGGAATATTCCCTTTTTTATGACCTTTAGAAGTATTAATAAGATGTACTTTGGGTTTGAGGTAAAGCATAGGTGGAAATTCAAAATGGGTAGACCTATATGATAAAAGTACTAGTGAGGAGAGGATAAGCCAAGAACTAGCCTAAGACATTTTTAAGTACATAATGGGGCAGACAAACTATTGACTCCGAAAAGAAAAGTTGAGACCCTTGGAGGTAAGAAACCATGTTAGAAACTTGCCTGTGAACATTGGTCATTGTGGTATGGTGGTAGTGGAGTCTTTCAATAGAGAACTTGAAGGCAGTTCTTTCTTTTAAAGTAAAGTGATTTCTAGCACTAACAAGTTTCACAGCTCTCCCTTAAGTAGATCTTACATGTTGACTTCAAAGTAAAAATAAAATGTCATTGGTGTCAGTGATAAACTCAATTAGAGTAGTAGCTTTGCTTTCTTGTGAGAATGCTCTTTACAAAACAGGGCTTTTAACTGTAGCAGAGTTACAAGCAGTAGCCTTCTGTCAATTACTGAGTCGTAGCAGCTGGGTTAAAATGAAGCAGTTTTGAAATTTGGATCGCTGTTCTGATATATGTCAAGTAGCAGAGAAATGGAAAAGAGAAAGGGTTTCAAACATGATCTCTAAAATGTACCATGTATTCAACGAAACCATTTTACTCTGTCTCATCCATCAAGTAACAAGAGACACTATAAACAAGAAGTGAGAAGCAAGGAGCGCTGACTCAATTACTATTCTGTTAGAAAAGCCTCCTCTAGAGTATGAAATACCTCATATCATGATCACCCCAGTCAGTTGTTTTTTTATGCTAATCATAATCCAAGCTATGTCTGCCCTGATTCTTAGCTATTTTTAGTCAGATAAACATTATTTTTACTGAGATCTAAAATTAAAATCCAACCAAAAAAAGAAAAGCTGGATTTTTTTTTTTTTTTTTTTTTATTTTATTTTTTTTTTTTTTTTTTTAAATACAGTCCTGGGTCCTGAAGTCAAAAAAGAGTCAAAGTACCAACTAATTACTACTTTTGCTACTGGTAGCTACAGGTAAGAGTAGATGTATAGAACTACCGATTCTAAGGATTCAGCAGCGAGTGGAAATAGTTCCTTTTGCTGTTCTCATTAGCACCTGAAAGAAAATGGCTTGACAACCAGAGAAAAATAAATTGGAGTTAGAGCCATTTTAAATGACATTTTCTCCACAGTTATAGTAGTACAAGATAGTGAATGCCCTCTAACTAGACAGATGGTGAGAATAAATTCTCCAATTCATTTCTGAATGGAGTTAGGAAGACAGCAAAATCCTGAACAATGCACAAAAAAAGAAGTTACGCTGGATGGTATTCACAGATGGATGGAGCATTTCTGCCAGTAGAATAAGGAATGACACTTTATCAGGAAAAGGCAGCAATATAATATTTTCCTCCATCCCACCTCATTGGTCTCAGAAAAACGGACTTCCCTATTTTGCCAGGGAAAATGATAAAGTATTCAAATTCTCAAATTCTTTCTTCAGTGATGGTGAACAAATGAACATCAATGTGCATGGTCAAGCTTGAAGCCATTCTGAAGCCAGAGATGGTGGGCTGACACACCCAGGAAACAACTAGCACAAAAGAAGGGATGAATGAAGAGAAATTACATGAACATCACTTTTCCATATTTCCTCCCGTTGACCACTGGGATATTCATATATTTGGTATATTTTCTCATTATTAAACTGTAATATAAGATGCAAAGTTTTTTCTCTGCAGTTTCGTGGGAATGTTTCATCCTCAGTAAGAGTGCTGCAAGATATTTCATTAGTGAGTCAGAATCTTTGTTTTTCAGGTCAGTGTCATGCAGCCGGGATTTTGATAAAAGCTCTTGCCTTGGAAGACAAAGTAAAATAGTTGCCTCTGTCTTACTGGTACAAAAATTACAGGACAGCTCTGGCCCAATGGAAGCTATGGTAAGAGCTGTATTATGTCCAGAAATGAGGAAGAACACAAAAAGGTTGGAGAAGGAAGAGAAAGACTCTTTTTTACTTCAGTCTGAGAATTTATGATGCCTGAGGTATAAAATTGCCCTAAGGTAAACATTTCCCTTAGTTTGGCAAAAAACAAGCTTAAACTTCAGCAAATCAAATTCAAGATTGTGAACAACCAGAGAGGCTTTGGTTTTGAGACAATAGTGTATGTTCATTCACATTATCTGACATTTGGACTGGATTATATTTCTCATCAGAATCTTAGATGGGAAACTACCGGTAATATCTGCTGGAGAAATAGCTGTTCCTATTAATATACTAAGTAAATAAAGAGAAGCATGTGCCCATGAAAATTATCAAGGAAAAATCCATTCTTCTCAACATCAGTTCTTCTACAACATGTAAAATAGATTTTGGGATGGATTTCCATTTAAGATACATTTTTAAGATCATTGAGAATAACTGGAATTGTTAGCAAGGACATGGTGAAAGGGTACCTTTGGCAGGCAAAGAAAAACAGGACAAGAAGATAGCACTGACAACAGAAAAGATGAAAGGCTAGAAGAAGCAAACAAGGGCAGATTGGGAGAGTGGGTGGAAAGGAGAAAGATGGGAAAAGTTAAGTGCTCATTACGGACACAAGTGTCTGAGAGATCTGTCTAGGGAAAGAAAGAGCTGAAGGCTCAGGAACAGGAAGGAAATTAATTTTAGCAAGAGTAAAGAATTACCTAATGTCTTGGATAGAAATGGGAAATGAAAGAAAATACATCAATACTTCTGTGGTTTTACAATGGATGTATCTTATAAAATAGATGGCATTTAGACATAAAAAAATAAAAAGAGCTGGGATGTGTTTGCATAGAGAGAGATGTGGCTTAATGCATGGCCTTAGCTATGCAAAGCGAGTGTCAGTTAATAGACCACTCAAAATATCAATGTGTTTTTGTAGCCCAGAGTGCCTTTTAAGTTCAGAGTCTCTTTTCAGTGAAGTTCCATGAGTAGCTGCCAAGGTTATTTGTCAAATAAAGGTGAGGTGAGTCTACACAATGTATCTATGATGCTTTTTCTTTAAAAAAGAACCTAAACAAGCACATGAGAAAAATGCACAAAGGACAAGATGCTGTTTAAAGTTCTGTTTTGTTCTTTTAGAACTAGACTGTAGTTTCTCCAATAAAGAAAATTATATGCTTATATGTATTTCTTCCTGCTTTTTGACTAAGAGCAAGTTGTTAGTTTAATATCTGATCTGTCAAGTAGTTCTGACAAGTAGAAAGCACACTGCTTTTGAAGGCAGATGGACTTAACAATCTAATAAGATTTTCTGGTTATTAGCTAAAATAATTGTCCCAAATAAATATTTCTATAAATCTACAACTATTTCAGATAATGAAATGTAATGACCTTAGATTAGAAATATGAAGTCACTGACTGAGATGAAATTTCTGTTAGGTTCCTTGTGGGTTTTCTGTTGATCTATCTCAGATTCACCCTTTGCTGCTGCTTTCGGGAAACTAAGTTATGTGCTGTTCTTATGCCTATAATTGCCTTATTTTGAGAGATTGCTTACAAGTTTCTTCTCTCTATAATCTAAATCTAAAAATTATTTGTGGATTTCTAAAATGTTATTTTTTAAAAAAAGTTCTGGTATCAATATGAATGCTTGTTCTTCATTTATTTCTTAGAACACTCCTTTATACTAGCGGTTTTATCTCAGTGGGGATTTGCCAGTAAAACTGTGGGAATAAATAATAATAATAAAAAAGAATTAGTTTTGTTTTCATTAACAAAACATGAAACACCATGTTCCAGGGAACTAGATGTCCCAGATGATCTAGTACTTCTTAATTCAGACCTGGTTAGCATTCATAAGCTGTCATCTCTCAGCCACAGACGACTGTGGCAATGTCCTCCTTCAAGATGTGACCCCACTGCACTCAGGAGGGTTCATGCAGTCCTGTGTAGGATGAGCTGGGCTGGAAACCTTGTGATTAGACGGCAAGAAATTCCCAAGGGATGCTCTGGACTTCTGCAGGCAGTAGTTCCAGCTGCACAGTGGCTGCTGTATTCTCTAAGCTGTGGGGCTTGTGGGGTTCCCTGTGCCCAGGTTCAGCCAGCAGCAAGGCTCAGTTCATTGTTTTGGATAGTCATGCACATCTGCGTGCCCACAGACAACGGGTCAGCACAGATGGAATGTGGGGACCTATCTGCACCTACATGGATGTATAGGTCATGTGTAAACTTTGTAATAAATACGATTCACCAAAATCGATAAATCAAAATTTGGAATTTTATTGTGAGACAGAATAACAGTCTCGGACAGCCACAATTAAAAGGACAGCGTCGAGCCCGGGGTCGCCGCTGGGTGAACAATGGTAACACACTCTGTCAGTTTGTTACCCCCCAAGTTCACATTTTTGGTTTGCAGCAGTCTCTTTTTATACACTGGATGGCGGAGAGAGGCTCGGGATTTTGACGGTCCTTCCTCCGAGGCATCTTCATTAATCATGCAGGTTTTAGTTCTAAGAGTCTGAATAGATCGGCGGAGGAGGACAATGCTGTTAATGGTTGGGTCCAGGTGTGGTGTGGAGATGTTAATTTCTGGCGGAGACGATCTAGATATTGATCTGGGGTAATCATCTGGTTCTCCAGGCTATCATCTCCATTTTCCGTTGCCTTTTGTTCCCTTTCAAGGATTCCCGGCAGCGGCATTTTCTCATTCCCCTTTCTGATAATTCCAATCATGTTTTCCTCGTGTCCCTCCCATGCCTTTTTGGGCTAGAGAAATTCCTTTATTTTGTTGAGCCACCTTCCCCTGAGTTAACTCACAACATGCTAGTTTAAACAAAACTTAACTTATAACATGCTAGTTTATACAAAACTTATACTTATATGGTTTGTATTACATTTTATATCCTATTAACACGAATTAACTTTAGGACATATATCACAACATGAACAGTGTGGGCTGCCCTGTGCTGCTCCTCTCCTCATGCTGATAAGGATTGAAGTCTACTAGTGGTGTGTGTGTATATATATATGTACACGTGCATATTTATACACACATACACACTCCAACTGCTGACCTTAGCCAATCAATTAGCCCAGCAGCTGGCCTCATATCCCTGGTCTTCCAGTTGTCTGTATCTGCCCATTTGAATGCCCTGAGCTTTGCAGCCTCACTCCTGTGGTTGGTACCTCTACACACAGACGCAGAGTCAGATGTTTTTGGTAAATTGTTCAGTTCTGTAGGAGTAGAAGCAAGGGAGTTTCTTTTCCATTAGGATAGGGCCAAGTGAATAATGTTTTATATAGCTAGACAGACATAAAAAGTTGACAAGCCCCAGGATTTACTGTGAATAATTCTCTTGCACTGGCAAATACACCAGAATACACACTTTTCCACATTCCCAGAAATTATATCCTGACAGTGTGCTAAAAAAGGTTTCTTCTAACATGGAAGAGGGCTAGAGGGCTGTGAAGCTGTGTATTCTGAAAAGCCAGAAAAACCTTTTAGACATGACCCTATTATTTAAGTATCGGTATCTGACATTCAACAGAATGTCTCATGGGTCCTTGTCTAAAATGGGCACACCAACTAAATTTCAGAGATTAGAAATTCCTATTCTACTGGTGAATTTAATCACATTTTAAAATGTGCTTGTGTGTCTCTTGTTTGCTAGACTGGATCTTTCCTCTCACAAACACTGTGAAATAAACTCATCTTGAATTTACATAGTGTCTCACAGAAAAATGTGAAGTGAATGCTAGTGAGAAAGCAAACTCAAAGTGGCAACTTGATTTTAGTAGTATGTTGTGTATTGGGATGTTTTATATGCCATCAGTGTACATGCCTACATATTCTTTGTCTCCCCATAAAAATGGATTTTACCCCAGCAAATAGGATTATGGTAGCATATAATTGTTAAGAAGGACGTACCTTGTTTAGCTATAAACGGCCGTTTTACATAATTTCAGGAACGAAATGCAGAAATAGTGTATACTCAGCAGGCCCATTTTATGTTTTCCTTCAGCAAATAGTTTACAAGCTGATAACACTTCACAGCTCTTTTTTCCCTTCTACATAAAGCAATTTTAGAGAATCTGCTATAGGTTAAGACTAAGGAACAGCAAATGACAAAATCAAGGCCCCTTGAATGAAATGGGTATTGCCACATTTCATTCAGACTAAAGTATCAGGATTTTTTCAGTTCAGATTGCAGACATTAATGCTCCCAAGTTGACACAAAATTTACTTCAACTATGTACAAAGCCGATTAAATAGACACAGTGTAAAAATAGAAACCCGGATTGGAGTATGTCTCCTCCTGACTAATTTTGCTACAATAACAACATTTGCATGTCATATTGCAGCTGGATATTAAAGCTTGATATTTTTTACTGATGGAGTCTTGCAAAATTCAACTTGTTTACAGATGTAATTAATCAGACAAATGCCTTTGTTTTCATGTTTTCCTATGGAGACACTGAATTTATCTAGCTTTCACAAAAATGGGATACAGGTCGTCAGCCTGAAGACTATTTTAGTTTACTACACCTTAAGCAATTGTATTGGCCTTTGTCTTTAAAAATTTGCAAAAGCGAGGTTGAGTTATGAGTGAGTATTATGACCATACACTAGAGATTTCATATAATTCTTTATAGCTTTTGAATCAATTGGATTAATTATAATAAATGAGTTAGTTGTGTCTTATCCTTTTCCATATCCCTTCTCTGTTTTCTTTTTATGTCTCCTTCCCTATTTTCTCCCTGTCCATTTCGCTCATCCCCTCTATTCTTTCTCTAGCCCTCACTCTCCTTTATTCCCCTATTTTATTTTTATTCCTGAGTTTTCCTTCTTTCTCTTCTTTCTTCATTCCCTGTTTTACTTTTTCCCTTTTCCCTCCATCTGTATTTCTACCTTGCTTTGATTGTGATTATTAAAGTTTTAATGATTTTTTTTCAAAGAAATCTATTTGGATTAGTTAGCTGTAGAGAACTGATTCTTCCTTTCATATTCCAATTGCTTTTTAATGCAACAAGGGCATGTGGCTAGGGATGGAATTTACCCAAGGTTTTGGACGCCATTTTTGTGTGAGTTAGCTGTGCATGTAATAATATAATGTCTACTGTTCACATGGCTGCTTATATAGTGCCAATTTTGTTGTGTTGTAGGAAAATAAAAAATACAGAGATTGATTATTTAGGATTTTGCATGCGCGACGTCTTTGTGTGACAGAAATGGATGACTGGCAATTTTCATTATAAGACCTGGTATTCAGTTCCTTCTGTTTTTCCTGAATATTATCTATTTATACTGAATTTTGCCATGCTGAACACCACAAGTAAGAATTCTCCGTTGCCAGAATGATGAACTATACCATAAACTGCTATTTAAATTAACAAAATCTATTTTAATTTGTAGAAGATTAGTTTCACAAATGTTAGTTTCACAATGTATTGCTGGGAAGAGATTCACAGACCCATAGAATGTTTTGGGTTGGGAGAGACTCTAAAGACCATCTAGTTCCAACCACCCTGATGTGAGCAGGGAATCTTCCACTATATCAGGTTGCTCAGAATCCCATTCTACCTGGTGTTGAAGATCTCCAAGGGATGAAGAGTCCACAACCTCTCTGGACAACCTGTTCCTGTGCCTCACTAGCCTCACAGGAAGGAATTTCTTCCTAATATCTAATCTAAACCTACTTTCCTTCAGTTTAAGACCATTCTGCCTCGTTCTACAGCTGCATGTCCTTGTGAAAAGTCTCTTTAGTCTTCTTTTAACTCCCTTCAGGTACTGGAAAGCTGCTTTAAGGTCTCCCCAGAGCTTTCTATTCTCTGGACTGACCAGCCCCAATTCTCTCAGAGGGTTGGTAGTGAGAACCAATATCAGGTCGAAGACCATTTTGTCCCAGGAAATGTTTTTCACAGAATGTAACTGAGCCACTCATTTGCCTGTGTGATTTTCAGTCTTTAACAGAGACAATAATTTTGGATAGCTGGTACTTGTCTTACACAGTTTTTCTGACTATTTTCTTATTTTTGCTGTCTTAGCAGAATTTCTTCATTAACCTTTTTCTTATCAGATAGGAAACTGGCAGTATAGTCTCAAATGTTTCAGTCTTACATTAGTGTGACATCTGGCTATATGTACCTTTTAAAAACTGCAGAGAATTTGGAAATAGCTGTCAGTGACCTAGATTGCTTTGATAAGCAAATAGCAAGCAAACTCGTTAGAAGAAAGCCACCCATAGAAGCAGAGAGCTCTACTTGCTCTTGAAGAATGAATACTGCAACGTAGCACAGCATTCACATTGCTTCCAGTACCTGAGCTAGCTCATTTAAAATGTGGTCAAGTTGTTCCAACATTATAACGCTATCGAGAGTGAGAACACACGTCTTTATCAACACATAACACAGTGTTTGTTGGCTGGACATTGTTCTTCAGGGTGAATATCTCATTGGAATTTCTAAAATTTTTAGTTGTTAAATTGCTCTTCTTCCACCTCTGCAGTTTAAACCATTTCATAGGGAATGTTGTTTACCCTCAGCAAACTTTCTAGGCAGGTTCCAGTTACCTCTTGCATTATTTAATCTAGTTTTGGTGGTAGTTCTTCTGTCAATAGGTTTTGGCACACTCCACATTACAACATTCTTTGTCCAGGCTTTCATTTCAATAATAAAACTACACACAAATTTTATCCAGGTTGGAGCCTATGACTTGTTTTTCTCTCCCACCTAATCATCAATATTTCTCTCACCTTCTTTTTTGTTTGTTTGGTTTTTTTTGTTTTGTTTTTGGTTGTTTTTGTTTTTGTTTTTTGCTGCAGAAATCCACACTTTCTTTTGCCTTTTTATCACCCAATTTAAAGAATGAACATGCCAATTACTTGTTCTTATCTTCCTTGTGTTACAATAAGAGTAAAGAGAAACTGTCATTATTGAAAGATTTGTAACATTCAGTATTTCGGCTGTTTTAACTACCAGTCATTCTTTGCAAGGGAGTAGATTAGTTCATTAGTTTAATATCTAGACATAGTTTTTGGTTTAACTTATTATCCAAATAATTTCTATTAATGCATAGCTTTATTCCTTCCAGGGACAATTTAGGGTTTTGCTTGAAAGTTTGGAGGGCTACAGTCTACTATCTTGTATGAGAACATTTATTACCTGCAAAGCTTTCAGGTCTGATATCTGACCACTTTAATTGTCGTTGTAATTGGTTTTACCTTTGTCTTGGCATTGTGATTGCTTTGCAATTTGTTGATGATTAATGGCTGTCCCCTGGTTCCCCTGCTTGTCTAGGCCTAAGACATAAACCAGGCTTGCTTTGACTCTGACTTCTCCTAAACAATGCCCAAACATACTTAGTTCAAATTTATCATATGGGGAAAAAGGAGACTCAGCACAGTCATGTCATCCTCAGCCTCTCAACTCAGCAGATGAAGAGCTACAATAGGCTTTACAGCATGCCTGTTTTCTTTTTCAACAGAGATGCATGAAGACTTAGTGTTTCGGTGGGGGTTTTGTTTGGTGTGGTTTTTTGTGTTTTTTTTTTTTGTTTTTTTTTTTTTGTTTGTTTGTTTGTTTTTTGGTTTTTTTGGTTTTTTTTGTTTTTTCCCCCCCTCTTTTCTTTTTGTTCTTTTTGTGTGTTTTGCTTGTTTTGTTTGTTTTTACTTCAAGTGAAAAGGTGAGCTTGTATTTACAAAGCAATGAGGCTGCAGCAGATCAACATGTCTGTTATCTGATTCTGGGTTTCAGATTGGTATCTCTGGTCCCTAAATATAGGTTTATAGAGTTCTGAAGGGGATGCTGTCTTTTTTTTTTTCTTTCCAAGTCACTAAAATAGCCCATAATTTCCTTTGCATTAGGAGAAATTTTATGTTTCTTCCCAGGTGTCCCAGCTTTTGACTTTTCTCTCTTCTACTTCTTATTTCCATGTGGAAATTGAGAAAATTGTAATATCAATATTCCTTGATCTGTGCTCTATTTTCCATCATAAATTCTAAGCTTAGAAGCAATTAATAATCTTCAGTGGCAACTTTTCAGCTGTAGCCATCAAAGAAGTAGCTGACCTCCAGGATGGACCATAATTCTGGAATAATTACTGAAATATCTGCTCAAGCCAATCAAGACACTTGTCAGTTTGTTAAGATAGAAAGGGAAGAGATGCCAACCTTTTTTTGAAGGGGTTCTATGTGATCGTGGCAGGCAAAGAGATAACACCGAGACAATAGGTCTGCGGCGCAGTGTTGCTCTCCAAGAGCGAGAGAGAGAGCAGCCTGTTTATTATCTTACATTTTTATATATTTGTGGGTCTGGTTATGGATTGGCTTCTGGGGTTATTACCCTTCCACCCCACTGGCCAGACCAGCTGTCAATTACAATATTTTCAGGCTAGAAATATGTAAACAAAGGACAAGGAATGAAAACAAAATGTTTGTTTATGTTCCCATGCATGAGAAAAGTGAAAACTGCTCCTAATATTGTGCAGAAACTAAAGAAACTGACTCCATCTTATGAACAAGTAGAAGGCTTCTAAAAAACTCAGAAAAACCAGGGTGAAAGTTCTAAGATTTATTTGCAGCTGATTTTATCACTTTGCAACTTGGTGTGTTGAGTTCCTTCTCATGTCTGTCTCTTCTCTTTGAACATGCTGTTAACGAAGGCAGGTATGGTGCAAGTGAACATGTTTTCACAATTTTTTTTGTTATCTTGGCATCAAAACACACAGTGGAGCCTTGAAAATAAAACTCCATGAGAGAACCAAGGATTGCAAAACCAAGAAATTACAGAAAAGACCCCAAAATTCTTATCTTGTAAATTCTATTGGTTTTATTTATACCAGCAGAGACCCAAATTTAACGTCTAAAGCACCAACTAAATGCATATCACAACATAGATGGATTTTTATTTCTAAATTATTTTGAAAAAATGAAACAATTCTACTGCACAAATGTTTGCATTCAATATAAACAAATGTTGAGTGTTCAGCTATGGGAACTCTAGGAATAAACCAAACCAATGAAGTTGCTGAAACTTTGCTGCTGATTCTCAAATGTAGTTTCTTCCAAGTGTAAAGTCTTCCCATCACCCTGTACTGAAACTGGAGATGCAGTTTGTAAACACAGAGGTGCTCAGGCTGATGTAAATCTTTGTTCATACTCAGAAGTCTGTCTGCAGCAGAGAGAAGGTGCCATGTCTTTTGGGCTAAGGAAAACCCAGTAGGTGCTGAACACCCAGGACTCCCCAGCCAAGGCTGTGAGGAGCCTAGAAATATCTGACCAAAGCTATGGAGTGTAAAATCCGAAGGTAATGTCTGTTGACTTCAATTTCCTCCTTCCACAAGACAATGGTTTGCCTGGGGACACCCACAAGTAAGACCTGCACAGTGCAGGCTCCTGCCTTTCTCCCATGAGTGACCCAGAGCCCTCTGCCCGTGTCTGTTTGCAGGAGACTTGGAAATTGTGTCCCACACCTCTGGATTTTCTACCTCAGAGATTGCCCACTCTCTGGACACTTTCACAGCTCTGTACCTTTCTGCAACACAGAAATTCACTAGGGCTTTCCATTGCCATTTGAGCATCCTGCTTTTGTAATTGCTGGGGCAGGGAGCAGAGGAATTTTGCTGTTAATCAAATATGGTCAGGCAAATGTTGAAAAGCATAGATAGGTAAATTGACCTATTTCTGTGTTGATCATTTCCAAACACACAGGAGCAACTCCAACACAGCAATTGAGAGAAGCAAGTATAAAACATCTGAAAATGGTGAATCATAGTATTCAGTGATTTTAGGAAATGGTTATAAAGAGGAGAATCAAATTTCTCCTTATGAAATAAGAAAATCAATGCACTTTATAAAAAACTGGAATTTTCTTTTAAACCTGCTTTTAATGATGTTGAAATTTTAATGCCAAATGCCATATCTGTAAAAGTGGTAAATTTCAAGACTCTATTAAAAACTTAGGGGACATTTGGAAATGATGTATGACATGACCTCCAACTCTTCATAACTTTATAAGAATGGAAGGCTAACTAATTAGACTTCAAAGTGACAGATGAGTGTTAATTATAATACCTATTGAATAGACAATAGGTTTTAAAAATAAATGTTTTAGACAGGTGGTGGATTTTTGCTACTACTAGCAGAAATTCAGACAATGTCCACTAAAAAAAAAGTATTTTTCTCTTGATCCCACCCAGAAATCATTCTCAAGATTTCTTTCTTTCAAAAGAAGTAGATGCAGCTCAGTCTGAGTCCAAGACTCAGTTCTAAAAGATACTAAAATGAGAAAAAAATAATCTTCATGATTTGTCATTTCCCAGTCAAAATCCTACCAAAAACTTTGGGTTTATATTTTTAAGAAAACTAATAGAGTTGGATTCCAAATATGAGGTATCTGATTTTTCAAAGTAATTTATTTTTCAGAACAAAACTTCCTTAAGAACAATTTGATTACTCTGAAGTTCATGTTTCCACAGATAAACTTATAAAGTGATCATTCAGATATTCACTGTGCTGAATTTCTTGTTTTTTATCATATAGAAGTCCTTATGTTCAGAAATGTATTTGTTAAATTTGGATTAACTGTGCTTTTGGATTAAATGAAACAAAAATATAAACTTAAAAAGAGACACTATCAAAGAAGCCCCACCAAAACCCAAACCAAACAACCCAATTACAATCTCTCACATGTATGGAGGAATATCAAGGAAGGAGAAAACTAATGAAAGATATGACATAATATTCTGCAATTCTACATTTTTGTAAAATATTCGAGTGTAATATTGGTTTTTCATGGCAGGTTTTGGTATTGGGGGTGTGCAGGGTGGCTTCTCTGCAGAGTTGCCAGAAGCTTCGTCCATGTCTGACAGAGACAATCCCAGGCAGCTCCAAGAGGGACTCACTGACGGCCAAGGCTGAGCCCATCAGCAACAGTGGTGGGATAATATAGGAAGGGGGAAAATCTGCAGTGCATGAGCAGTTGCAACCAAAGGAGAGCAGGGTGAAAACATGTGAGAGGAACAGCTCTGCAGACATCAAAGTCAGGGAAGAAGATGGGAAGGATATACTCTGGGCGCTGGAGCTGAGATTCCTCTGCAGCTCATGGAGATCCACAGGGATTCAGGGATTCACCTGCAGCCTAGAGAACCATACACCAGAGCAGGTGGATGCCCAAAGAAAGCTGTGATCCCATGGGAGCAGGTTCCTGTAAGGACCTGTGTATCCATGGAGAGAGAGAAGCCCGTGCTGGAGCAGGTTTGCTGGCAGGAATTGTTGACCCATGGGGACCACACTGGATCAGACTGATCTTAAGGACTGCACACCATGGAAAGGACCACCCTGGAACAATTTGTGAAGAACTGCAGTCTGTGAGAAGGATTCCATGTTGGAGAAGTTTCTGGAGGACTGTCTCCAATGGAAGGGATCCCACACTGAAATAAGGGAAGATTGTGAGAAGTTCCTCTGTGAAGGAAGAAGTAGCAGTATGGATGGACTGCAATGTCCATTCCCTGTCCCACTGGGTCACTTGGGTAAGGTGGAGAATTTGAGAGTGAATTTCAGACCAAGAATTTGGGGTATTTTATTTTCTCACTACCCTACTCTGATTTGATTGTTAATAAATTAAATTAATTTTTCCCTTAATCAAGCCTGTTTTTTCTGTGACAGTAACTGGTGAGGGATCTCACCCTGCTGTTATTTTGACCTATGAATGTTCTGTTATATTTTCTCTCCCCTTGTCCAGCTGAGGACAGGAGTGGCAGAAAAGTTTTGGTGGGCATCTGGCATCTAGTCAGTGACAAACAGGGCATAAACAGTCATCCTGAAATTTTTAGACTGCTTCGTCAAGTGAACAAAATATTGTTCTGTCTTGGTCTACCGCTCTGAAATCCTGTGATGATCAATAATGCTTGTCTAAGCTCTTTACAAACAGAAAAAATGTATGTCAAAGAGCCGAGACCAACAATTTTAGACGTTTTTGATGTTGTTTTTAAGACACTTTATTTGTTGTTGGTTTTGAATTCTTGGATTGTTTGAAAGAGTGATTTGTATTTACCTTTTATTTTGTCTTTCATTCCTCTAACAGGTAGTTTTTGAAATTTCTTCCCTGTGCCCTCCTCCACACAGGAATTTGTTGTACTGGACAAGATAGATATTTGCTACTACACTACATTTTTAGTTTTAGCATAATCTCCAATGCATATAAGAGGAGCAAAAAGGAAATATATAGAATGGAGTTTGGGAATTGGCAAGTGGTGGGTTTTCTGCCACTTATTAGACTAACAGTCTGAGAGGAACTTGCTCTCTTGCTTTTTCTGAAATTTGTTATTTTGCTATAGTGCTGAAACGAGACAAAAATGTATATGCAGGAAATATCTATACAGGAAAAGTAGAGTAAGATAATATGGTAATACTCAACAGTGCACACAGGTTCATCTATAGATTTTTATACATTCCATAGTAACATAAACCCGCAAACCCATAACCCACTAGTGTCATA
The DNA here is from genome assembly GCF_015227805.2 of Hirundo rustica. NCBI lineage: Eukaryota > Metazoa > Chordata > Aves > Passeriformes > Hirundinidae > Hirundo > Hirundo rustica. The sequence goes on along the minus strand of NC_053452.1, from coordinate 90,963,794 downwards.
TCTGATTTAGTTTTCTTTTGTAAACAAATTCAATTTGAAAAGATCACCATACGTTTCTGTACATATTTTCAGAGTTCTTGTTCCTATTGTATTCCTCTCCTACCGTGACCATGAAAACCTCTTTTCATTTACCTTCACATTTGCTGCTATCCTTTTCCTCTTATCCAAATCTATGCCACAAAGTATACTGCCTACTTCTTGCATCTTCTAATTTATTCCCATAATACCAAGTTTTTGCATGAAAAGGCCCTCTTTGGAAACCCTCAAACCTATTTGAGAACTCACTGAGTATACATGCATTGTAAATGAATTTACTTCCTTGTTTTGCCCTTAATTAACCCAATCTCATACACACTGTGTTCATTCCTGTACTCTCTTTTGGTATGAATCATAGAATCACAGAGTATTCTGAGTTTGGAAGGACCCACAACTCTTAATTAATGGCTTGTATGGGGATTGATCCTTCAACCTTGGTGCTATTAGCACTGCGCCCTTACCAGCCTAGAGTGTTTCTGGAGGTAGTTCCCAGAACAGTGTCCTGTAGAGATGTTTTCTGACACAGAGACCCTAAACTCCCCATGGTCCTCTATCTGTAACCCAGTACTAGAAACTCTAAACTCTGGTTTAGAGCCCTGAAATACAAACTTTAGGGGATTTTAAATTATTTCATCTTCAGAAGCTCACAGAAAAAAATTAAAGGCTTTGGGTGACTACCTCAGGAAAAGAGACTCAAGCTAAGTACCACTATGTGGAAGTGATCAGTCTTGTGGTGGTGCCTCCCCCTGCCCTTCTTCCCCTATCCTCAGGCCTGATCTAGGAAGCTCCTCATAAGCCTTGACAGGACTGTCTAAGCAGTGAAGTGTCCCTAGGCCCTACCATGAGCCATGAACCTTGTCATCAAACTGTAAACCCATATTTTTGCAGATTCTTATTAATCCCTGCTTTTGCCAATACCTTTGACAGTGTTTCTTTAAGTGGCCAAAACACTCATTTGGTGACAAATCTCTCTAAAAAGGATCTGACTGGTCTGTACATGATTGAGTCTGTACAAGTTGGTCAAAAATACAGATAACATACTAGAGCAAACATCTTTATTTGTGTAAATAGAGGCATTGCATCCAGCAGAAATTAATAAAGAATATTTAGCGGGAACAAATAACAACCCATGCAAAGTTAATTATCTCTTCCCCCAAATTTTCACACTTTTTTTGTGTGACTTGTCATTCTCCAGACCATTTCTTCATGTCACCATAGTCTTACTATACACATTCTGTTCTAGTCACTCATTATTTACTTTTTTCTCCATATTTTGCCATAAACTTCTGTCCACAGCATAATACCTAGTTACAATTAACTGAATTCTTCTTCATACATAAAATTTTGCAAAAAGGGTGTGCTAATTTGTAAGCTTTACTAACGCATATCTTAAATGCCTTCTTTGAAGGAGATATTTAAACTAGGTTTTGCAATTAAATATATAAAAATTTATTACTATCCCAAAAATTAGAAGTAAAAGGAAAAAAAATCAAAACATCCCTAAACTCATCCAAAGATATTATAAATATTTATTTTTAATTAAAACAAGCAAACAAACAAAAAAACCCCACCCAGCACTCAGCATCTTTAAGGGACATTTCTACAATAAATTCAAGAATACTATATGTGTAAAGCCTCATTGGAAACATACAAAAATAGTTAATTCTCATTTGTTCATACAGAAAAAAAATCTTGGTGTTTGCACATAGGTTATTGCAAGAGTTTTATGCTTATGGACTTAAAGTCACTTATGGTCTGAACAAAACAAGCAAGATTTAAGATGAGTGAGCAAGATGAGATCACAGTGGCAGAACAAATAACAAGACAATACCTCTGAAATTTGCAGGAAGTGGACAGAAAAGAATGAAATATTGGGAGACTGATGAGCTAGATATGAAGGGAATGAACAACCCGTAAGCCATCTCGACTACTAGCAGGGAAGCCTAGTATTAGATCTGCAAGTAGATGACTTCTGTAAAATATAGTAAATTGTGCAGAGAAATGAAAAAAACCCCCAACCATTTTTATCTGGTCTTCTTAGTTCATGAGTTATTAGGTAAAATTATGTTATAGTTTGCAACTTAAATTTCTAAATATAGAAATTACATCAAGCTTAGAGAACCCCTCCAGTAGGGATTAGTGAGATGGGACAGCACACAGGGGAATATGGTGTACTCTTGTTCCAGTCTCACACTTCAGCCCGATCTGCTGGCAGCTGGTGTTGGAGATGTGGTACTAGGAAGGATGGGCCTTTAAAAAACAGTATGCTCATTCTCATGCATTCAAGGGGTGCAATTTTTTGAGAGTGTGCATTTTGTTATACTGCTCTGAAGTTAGGTTGCACAGGAATGGGTACTTGCCATTTGAGAGAGAGAGAGATATATGTAAGCATACAAGTGTGTTTTTACACCAGTGTAACTACATCAGGTGGAGAACACAGTGGTGAGAGCATGGCTTTATAGTATATTTAAACTACCAGCAATAGATTCCTTTTTTCTGTTTGAAATCCAGGTTCAGACAAATGGCAATTGTTTCTGCAAACAATAATTTAACCAGGAAATGTTACATGCGATGTGTCACGAACAACAGCTTTCACAGGTCACTAAGCCCACACGCCTCAGTTCCTGCCCTTGCATGTCAATTAAATCACCTGTGCTCTTTTGGGAGGTAGCATTTATCACCTCTGATGGGCATCTACAATCACTAGAGAAGTGGTAGCAAACACTTTCAGCAAGAATGATAATAAGAGGCTTTTGGAGGCTAACAAAAGCCACTAACATGCAATTTACTCCAATCATACTGCTCTTGGCTTTTGATGTCTTTAAGTCACAGCAGATCGTGCCTTTAATCTCTACACATGTAGCTTTAGCAGCGCTTCTCAGGCGAATATAAATTGAAAGGGTAGAAATGCAATAGAGGCAGGGGAGAGAGTATGTGATTTACTGGCTCTCAGATTCCCAGGAGTATGAAATGGTTGTTTTACATGAAGAAACAGCACACAGGAGCAGCTAGACCACTAAAGGGAGACCCAGCCCAGATAAGAATTACATCATGGGTGACGCGTGTGCTAGCATGGGCAGGATGCTGGGACAACCACAAAACTGCTGATGAAATGCAAAGAGTAAACTCATTTTTGTTCCCTCGCCAGCTGTGGGATGTCTGAAGCAGGATGTGGACACAGGCATACAAGCAGGGAGGCAGGCACCACAGCCCATTCTAGAGTTTACCCGACCTGCTGGTTCCTCCTGTATATGGGGGATTCACACAGGTGTAATGTACCACTGCACTTTGATCCTTTCTACAGCAGGGTGGGAACCTCAGGCATGTTCAATAGGGTACCTCTACATCTATCACAGGCCTGTTATCTAAACACAGATGTTGTACTTGTCAATTATGTAAGACTAAACAACAGCTGGTACGAGGTATACGTTTTTCCACACACCAGCTGCAAGTCACTTGAGTGTGCTTACCATCTTCCTTGTCAATCTTCTGTTGTTTTCCCACGGGTGGGAACCTGTTTTACCTTCATGGTGTAACACTTGTGACACTTGCATTGTCAAAGCACTACAAAACAAGCAGGGGTTGAACTCTTAGTGCCTGTGTCAATGTAGGACCCAAAGATACTTCACAGGTGAGGAGGCAGGCCGCAAACACCCAGGATATTCAGCCGTTTCCAAGCTTCACCATGAATGCTGTCATCCAGAGGCAGTGAGATAGTACAGGGTTAAACCCATATTTGGGGTTAAACCCATATTTGGGGTTAATATCAAGGTTAATATCAAGGTTTCCTAATAGCACCAATGCAATCTATTGCAGTGGTGACTGAAACAGATGAGGGTCAAGTGGAATTGCTGTCCTGCAAAAATAGCAGTGTCATGTACCAGTTTGTTAAGATGCTTTACTAGTGTACACTTGTAAAACTAAGATTTTTTTCCTCCTACAGAGTAATATGAGACTATCTGTTGAAATAATAATAAAAAAATATTTTGCGTGAAGTCAGGAACCAAAACACCAAAATTTCAATTTCAGAATAGTGTAATATCCCATATTGAATGAAATAAGAATAAATTAATTGTTTGTGCATTATTTCAATTGGCAAAATGTACCAGGTTCAAAAAGTGCCTTCATAGTTTTGCTTCAAAATCAGTGTTAAACATATTCTTTAAACAAATATATACATATATATATATATATAGTTTTGCCAGTTATACCATTTTGTCCTCTCTGCTGCTGGAGGCTTCACCATATTGTGCTGGTACATGGAGTCAGCAGCATTCTGTGGGAACACGTACTCTGGCTCAGTGTGTGTTTCTTGGGCTCATAAATCTCATCTAAGTAACCTAACCTTTACCAATACAAACACTCTTTCTCAGAAACTAGAGAACTAGTTTTAGTAAGAGTGGTTTCTGATTTTCACTGCATAGGTTTCCAACAGAGCTGTGATGATAAAATTTAGTCACTGAGGAACTAATTTTTAGTTTGGCTGGTTTGATTCTGTGATCTCTCTTTATAAATATTTTACATATTTCTAAGAACTTTGTATACACCTTTTTGTTTTGTTTTGTTTTTGTTAGAAACATTTTACATATTTCATTGTTTGCTTCTTTGGTCTGTGATGTGGTGACAAAATTTTTCTGTATTCTCCAGACTATGTTTATTGAAGAAGCAGTGATGTTCAGCAGCTATTAAAAAGTTAATGTTATATTACAAAGAATTTAATTTTAAAAGAAATGGGTTTTGTCTAATATTATTTTATAATTTATACAGATGACATTGATGAAGTATTTACATTAGGAAATTCTTGTTAGGCCACCTTCCAATCATAAAAATTATGAGTAGTTTGTCCTTGATAAACTACCTTAAAGGCTGGATGTTAGTGTGCAATGATGTTTTGATTGCATTATTATACTGTCAACAATATAAGCTTGAATGCCAAATTTGTTATTTTTACATTTTTAGTGGGTGCAAGAATTAATGTATATATCTTATTGCAGCTGAAGTGTCAGTCAGTAGTCTCATGTTTAAAACCTTTAATTTATGTATCATTCAAATGCTCCTAATTTGGAAAATAAGCAGTGTTTGCTTCCACAGCTTTTCTCTGCCCTGCTGAAAGAATTAGTGATATTAATGTTTTCTGCTAGGAAAGAACAGGTAGGAAATAGCACCCAAGGTATGCAAATTATACTCATCATAACATGAAATCCATAATGGTGTCTCAAAGAGCTATAAGGAACTCTATTTCTTCAAAGAGTATCTATTTGATAGCTTAATAAACAAATTACAAAACATATCTAATAGTAGAGCTATTAGTGAGAATGGCAAGTGGTCATTAGTCCTTAGCATGAGGTTTTAAACTTTCAGATTAGGTTTAAAAAGCCTCTCTTAAAACTGTCTTAAAATACTTAAACCAAATTCCCTGGGGTGCTGAGCATCCTGGCAGGTGTAGCTTATAGAAGTCAGCTGAGTCTTGTAGCTTTTCAGACCCTTGTCTTTCATCGATTTAAAGAGGAATATCATCCATATTTTAAAAATGATTTAACCCATTATAGTGTCCTGCAGAGGCATTCTCTCTGTCATAATCATGACCTGAAAATAGAAGGGTGTAGACCTAGCTGTGTGATCTGCCTCTGCTCCTTTTCTAAATAATGAATATTCACAAAATTGTCACATTCCTATTGACTAAGGTGGCTGAACAGATGAAAATAGACTGATGGTAATATTCTAGTCTAATTTTTGAAGCTGCTGCTAGCTGGACTTCTATTTTCCTTTTAGAGACAAATAATTTCTGGAATAAATGTACAGACATAAGGTACCTCAGTACTGATGAGTGATAGCAACAGCTCCTCAGGCATTACTGGATTGTGATCACATCACCCTGTAGAGGTTTGCAATGCTGCTGAGGAGAGAAATATCTGTGAGCTCCTGCTCCTCACCATAGGCCTCCACCTCTGTCTCCTCAGATACTGGTAGCAGGGAGGAGTAACTGCAGGGCTTTTTTCCCCTCCATTTTTTCCCCTCATGGAAACTCATGAAGAAACAATGAAATTGAATCACAATTTCTTCTCTGTCCTGACTGCTGTGACAGCACAGAAATGTCCTACACAAACCTTCAAGCTTTGAGGGTGTTGGCAGGCTCTGGTGCTCATGTTGATCTCCGCCTTCTGGCACTTGGAGCACCAATCCTTGTTTGTGGTGAAAGAGGACGCTATTTCCAGACCAAGCTGCTATCTGGCCTCCTTAGTGAACTAGATGACTTTTAAATGCAGAGGGAGCACATAAGGAATGTGGTTGTTCTGAGAATAACTCCAGGGAATCTTCTGCAGCTGATTTGCATCCAAGTGTTGGCAGGTAGGAGTTAAGGGGAAAACCATGAAGATTTATACTTATCCCCAGAAAGTGTGACCCTAACACAATCATGCCATGGAATATTGAAACAGCGTTGACAGTCAAGTGGCATTGTAGTAATTACCCTCCATCCTAACTGTTCATAAAGCTGTCCAGGAGCCAAGCCACTATGCATCACTTCGCATCGATGCCAATTTACATCCAGTGAAATTTTATCATGCAAATTAATAAAAAGTCTACTTTTGTTGTATTTTTAGCCTCAGAACTTGAATACCAACTAGAATCAGTGATTCAAGGAAATCAAGCATGAATGAATGCCTAATGTGTTCAACAGTTCATTCACTCCTGAGTGAGGTAACTGAAGTTGTCTTTTCTAACACTGCATTAAACTCATGTGGGAGAAGGAGGAAAAAAAGTGAAAATGGGTCCCCTTGAAGTATCTGGTTTTTTATTAGTTTATATGAATCTGTTAAACTGGAAGAGTATTTTTACATTTTAGGCTCTTCTTAATGGAAATAATTGTTTCTGCTAAGACCCCTTGAAAAACATAAATCAAACATTATAGAAATGAAGCTTTACGCTCAGGAAATAGAGATCTAATAGGTTTTTTTTAGGTTCTTCATAGTGGATTCAAAGCAAATTTTAAAAAATATTGGGAAAATTATGCTTATTTTCTTTCTCATGCTGCTGAAGTGTCCCTGTTTCTTGTTTTGTCTTTGTGCGGCTCAGGATGAGTACTTCCAAACAGTACCTGATCTGAAACAATACTTTTCCTCTAAAACTCTCTTTATAATTTGTCTGAATCTGTTAAAAGCCTTATTCTTTGTGGTTTGGTGCTTTTTCCCCCTAGAAACTGACAATGAATTTCATATCTGTTATTGCCTGAATTAGTTAGGTAGCCTTGTAGGTTGACACAGCTGCTGTGCTTTGCCAGTCACCGAATATCACCTCTACTCAAAAGCTTAAAGGATTGTACTTCTGATGCTTTGTTCACACCCATCCTTCCAGTTATTTACAGCTCAGCAGTTCTGCTGTGTGCACCATCAACTCTCCTCTTCTGATCTACATCAACGTTCCTTCTGTCTTCTTTTTCTCTGGCACCATAGTGCTCTCCTCCCTTCTGCCTTGAAAGCAGTCCTGTCCTTACAGCATGCCTGGACTGTTTGAATCTGTATGGCCAGCAGGGATTAGCACTTTGTCAAAATGTTTCTACTATACTGCTGGTTTTTCCTTGGCACTTGTTGTCAGTTAGTCCTGTCATGGGTTAGTACAGTTTGGTTTTTTAGTTATAAAAGAATGTAAAATAATTCTCCAGGTCAGGACCTGGGAATTGCTTTGGAAGAGACAGAGACCCATCAGAGAGTTAGTTGGAATATTGGCATCTATTCTGACCACTGAAATTGTTAGCTGCTACTTTGGGAAGTACCATATAAAACCCCTTGATTTCCTGTAGGTGTGTCCTTTTTCTTCTTTCCTTTAGCGCAAGAGAGACGGGTAATATCGAGCTGGGCCTGCTGCTCCCCCCTTTTGCGGGGAGCTGGCCTGAGGCCTGGCCGGATTCCATCGGCTCCCGGGTGAAGGGGGATGGAAAGGAGAGGTTGCTGTTTTGTAACAGCTACTTTCTTCAGACTTCTTTAGAACAGGGAGAGATCTCTGCCGGGCTCCTGATAAGAGCTATGGGCACCATTTGGGCCGAAGCCATCCCAATTTACACCGAGGGGTGGGCTGAGAAGGCTTTTGTGATCCTGCCTGGGTTTTTTTTGAGATTTCGGACTGCCTGAGTGCTCTGGTCTCTGATGTTTCTGTGAGTTCTTCCTCCCTCATCAGCTCGGCCTTGAACATCTAACACTACCAGCTACAGAGAGAGAGACAAAGACTCCGAGCAGATTTAACTCTTTCTTAGCAACATGAAGCTTCCAGAGCTTGGCCCTTCTCTGAGAGAGTAAGGAAAAACAGAGTGAACATAAAGAACAACAGCATGAAGTCAGTAGAGCAAAAGACTATTGGGACAGAAGGTTGAAGAGTTGGTTGTTCTATTCTTACTTGAGCCAAAGAAATGAACTCTATATTTAGATCATTACTTTAAATCATGAGAAAGATATGTATTTGGGGAGATGATTGTTTTAATTTGTGTGTAGATTTGAGCAAAGGTGTTTGTGATGAACTAGGTAATATCCTATAAGATGCTTGAACAGAGATAAAGATGAGAAGCCCTCTGCGCCAGTGAAGAAGTGAGAAGATATCTCTGTACCTTGAAGTGAAGAATCCTTTGCTTTGGAGTTATTCATCTTTAAAAGGTGACACCCCAGTATGCAAAAGTCTAAGACCCATGACCCATAAGCAGCTTGGGAAACTGCTAATGGGAGGGTCACAAAGGCAGGTTTCCCCAGGCGGTTGTTTTTGTGACAGTTTAAAACCCACAAGAGAACTGTTCTAGGTTGTCAGTGGGATCCATGACTCTAGAAGATACTCTTTCCCTAATGAATTGATGAAAGACTATTGTCAGATAGTGAAACTGACTGAAAATTACAAGTTTTGTCTCTTTATGTTGTTTTGTAAGAAAGTGAACAGTTTGTAAGGGGAGGGAGAAGTGTTTTTGAAGTTTCATTCCATTTTAGGTTTTTTCCAACTTTTTTTTCTATTCTTTTAGTGTATGTTAATAAACTATTTGTTAATTTTAAGGTTGAGCCTGCTTTGTTTTTCTCCTAGTCTCTCTCCCACAAAAAGAATAAGTACCAAGACCAAAATTTAGTGAACGTGAAACCACTACATTAATTGGTCTTTCTGCCCGGTTTCAAATTAAAACTATGACAGTCTTTTTTTTACTGATCATACAGTTGGTTTATCTATGCTTCCAAATAGCTTAATCTTTTGCATGTCATTTATATAGGGTTTTCTTCCTTATTTTAATTGAACCTTTTATTTTCCAAAAACTTCCTGTCTTTAAAAAAAAATATATTTCTTTCATGCTTTGTACTGTCCCATTTTTCCTGTGTCTGGTTCCGTCCCCGCACCAGGCGGGAGATGACCTCTGGCTAGCTCGGGTCAACACAGCCACAGATGTTTCTAGTTCGGATGGGCACGCAGGCTATTACCTGCTGGTCGGCTTCTCAGCAGCTGGACCAATAGTGTCGTGACAGCCAACAGCAGCAGAAAAGGCTGGCTCTCAGCTTAGCAGGTTAAAAGATGTTTATTAGCTCAAGAGCTGAGGAGCAGAGAGAGAGCTCCGGGCTGAGAGCTCCGAGCTGAGAGAGGCTGAGAGGCTGAGAGACTGAGAGAGTCTCTCCGCCACCTTATAAGCAGGGGAGGGGTTCCAGGGGGGTTACAACAAGACAACAAATCAGGGGATTCAGGGGGTAACAAGGTGTGCCCACCCCCAAGCCTTGGACCAATAAAATCCACAGCTAAAGGAATTCCCCCCAGGGGGCCTATCACCTGAAGCCCTCTCCCTGAGATTTCACAACCTGGGAGGGCTCCTCAAAGTGATAGACAGGCTGCCCCAGAGAGGGGGGTTGGGGCAGAGGGGATGTTACAAGTCAGGTGAGGAGTGGGAGGACTGACACAAAACACCTTATTATACAGACAACACAAAAGGGATGCAGAATTGGGGTTACAGTGAAATGAACCATAACATAAACTTCTTATAAAAACCTAATAAAACAGTTCTGCACCACCACATTTTCCCCTGTGAAATGCTTCTTTCATTATTTGCCCTGTTTGTGTCTTCTAAGAACTGTTTGCAATTTGACTGTTTCTTCCTCAAATATTGCTACTTATCTCTAGAAAAGTTCCTGTAAAGAGATTTGTCCTGCAAGGCACGGTGGAACTGTTGGAACAGTTGATGATCTTGTTCATCTCTTTTTTGTTGTTGTTGCAGTTTAGTATGACATTCATATTTTTCCATATGCAGCATAAAATCTTAGCTATATTCAGCAATTCTACAGACAATGCCATCTAACAGCTATGTCACATCTGTCACATCCATGACTTTGCCTTGCCTGGGTTTGGCTAGGTTGTCTGATGAGCTTTTCATAATGACTAGTAATCTCACCATGGTTTCTTGGCTTTCCCAGTTACTATTTCTCTGACTGGCTGTAATGTCACATGTTCATATTTTCACTCATCATCACAGTTAGACAGGCAACTTCCAGGTTTTGGAGGCAATCCTGGATCTCAAGGCACCTTGATTTTGAGCATCTAAACAGGTAAGAGAGTGATCTGATTGAAATTCCAATGAGTAACATTTTGTGGGGGAGAGGAAGGCACTTGAGAGAGCTAAAATGGATGCAGTTTGAAAACAGAGATTATTCCTAACTGTAGCAGTCTTTTAGAAAACTGGAAGTGATGTGCTATGAGACAGGATAAAAAGTTTTGGTGAAGAAAGGCTGCACAACTATATTCATGATTAGCAGTAAATGGAACAAAAAATGACCCCTTAAACATAGCCTTCTGTTTCTTCTCACCAGAGAAAGCCAAGAGGGACAGGTTTAACATGCTTTATGTCAATATTTTAAAGCAAGAGACAAGGTCTTGTGGGCATTTGTATGTGCAGGCTGCATGCAATGAGATGTGGGAGCATATTCCAGAAAACGGAATAGTGGGACCAAAACAGAATTTGCCTCCTTTAATCAAACTTGGAACCAGAGTCTTTCTCATTGTCAAGCCATTCTTTACATCCACAAGAGACCTGCTGTGAACAGAGATGCCTCTTAGAAATATCCCTCTCACTTTAGTTGTCTTCACTTCTTTCCAGTAGTCACAGTTTCCCTGTCCTGTTTCGTAAAGGATTTCTTGCAGTTCCCTGACATCTTACTCTCCTTAAAGCTTACTGTAATCTATAAAAGACAAATTTGTTTTAAGGAGAAGGAAATGTTGAATGCCAGCTGTGTTTTCAATGTTTCCTTTTTTTTCCCCTTAATTCAATAAATGACCTTAATGTTTACCTTCTGTTTACAGATCTTCACTTCCCTATGTGCTATTGCTTCCACCTACCTAAGAGCACTTTGAAGTAGTCAGTTCTCACTTGGCAGTGTTATTGAGTATATTCAATTAAATACCAAGAGAGAATTTAAGCATTCACTCTTCTATGTTGCTGAACCAGTGTTATACTCTAGAAAATTCTATGGCTGGCTGTTGCAGGAGTGAAAAGATTTCTCAGGAAGAATTCTGTATTCACAGAACAAGAACAATAATATATCATGGTCTTGCAGTAATGACTGTTCATCATCAATATAAGCAAACTACAGTTATTACTTTTGTGCATAAAACTATGTATAAAAGCAGTTAGGGATATGCACAAAGTATGTTACATTCACCAGTGATTATGTTCAAAAATAAAAATGTATACAAGGTTCTTTAAATTAGGAAGCATTTCCATGCAGAGTACATCATTCTTACCTAGAAACAGAATGACAGCTATAAAAAAACAGCAAAGCTGTCTCAAAAATCAGCCTACAGTCTTCTAGCTTCAAGCTGCTAGCTTTTTTTCTTTTAACCTGAGCAATTATTTACTTCACAGCTGTTTCCAGGAACATACACAAAGCAACTGATAAGAAACACTTCTGGAGAGAGAGCGAGCACCATATTTTGGAAGAAGTTTTTAGTTTATCTGCATCATCTTCCTTGAAGCAGTCCAAAAAGTCATGCACATATGTAAGTAGAAGTGAGGACGGACAGGCTAGTTTCACTATTTTTGTGTTCTCTACTTCAAAAAAGATTGTCTATTTTTAAAATTTATTAGTTTTTTTAGGGTACTGTGTTGACAAAAATTTATCTAGAAACCATTCTCAGTCATTCTGTGATGCTACTTCTTACATACCTGTATTAACCTTTTGAGAAATATATTTCCTTCCCTATCTCACTCCAGTCCTTTCTTCCTACTTTTCATGTTTTCCTCTAAATCCACCTATAATAATTTAGATCATTATTTTTGACTGAAGTAATACTATTTTAGGGAATAGATAGAAACTACTCCTGAGGGCAATAATATTTCCATGGAATGCATTTATGCAAAGTCCTAATTTGCAGCTAAAATGCTATAATATTTTAAATATTCTGTTTTGAAATGCTAATTTTAGTGTAGATTCTTCTAATAGTAAATCATATGAGTTGAATACACCTCAGCATTTGTCTCCCAGTTAGAGAAGGACTCCAGTGGATTGGAAAAGGGCATATATCATAGTATCTATCCGTAGAGAAGTAGATTTCAGAGAATTATACAGCAGGGACCCTAAATTCAATGCTAGAAAGTTATTGGAACAATTTATTAAGCAATCAATTTGAAGGAACCTAGAGAACAATAAGGTGGCAAGAGACATCCAATATGGATTTGCTAAGAGCAAATAAAAACAAACCAGACTAATTTCCTTCTTTGATAGGATAAATGGTTTAGACGACAAAAGGAAAAGCAAAAGATGTGATAAATTCTTGACTTGAGTAAGGCTTTTGATGGTATCACCTATGACACTTTCAGGGAAATATGATGAAATTGCAGTGATGAAATTACAGTAAAGTTGCCACACAAGTGGTTGAAAAACTGTAGTGGGATAGTTGTTATCAATTGCTCCCTGTCAAACTGGTGGGGTTTATCACATGCAATATGACAAAATCTTAATCTTAGTTCAGTGTGATTCAATATCTTCACCAATATTTTAGAATGCTGGAATAAAGAGAAACCATTTATTTTCAGCATTATGGAGGGCCTTACAAATGTCTTTAGAGGCATGAGTAGAAGTTAGTTGAGCTGAGTAGTATGAATGATGACACCTCCTCCGCCAACTCTCCTCCACATCCTCTGCTATTCAGTGCCTGTGATGACAATGTATATTGAAAATTAAGTTCTTCACTTAGTAATATTTTCATTCTTTCACACTCTCTTTCTCAAGAGTCTTCGCTCTTTTTCTCCCTTTCCAATGATTTCTTTACCTTTGGATTTGAGAGGTGAATTGACATCAGCAAGATGAAATCTAACTTAAAAAAAAAAAAAAAAAATAAAGTGGAAATTGAATGAACGGAGAAGGTCCTTCTATGCAGGAGCTCTAGTCCTGCAGGTTTTGATACAAGCCAGTCAACAAACATGGAAGGTACTTTTCTCAGGAAGATCATATTCTAAAGTATTAATAAGAGTATCATATGCAGGCAGGTAATTAAGGTAATTATTTTGCAGTAGCAGTGAAAGATCCCTTAAATACTAGATAAATAATTTCTGATAACTGTAAAACAGCTTTCTATTTTATCTATCATGTCAGAAATAAATCTATCACAGCTATTGTTTCATTGATAGCCAGTCACACTGTAGTCTCAGATAAAGTTCTGTGCCAATTTTATGCACCACATTTAGAGATGGATGTATGCAGACTGGAAAGAGTTGAGAGAACAGCTAAATTTTTTAAAAAAATATGACTACCAAGGAAAGATGGAAAACCTTCAGTTTGGTGAATCTGTACAAAAGAAGACTTTACAGAGAAGATAGATGGGTTCACGTGTAAAACGTTTCTTATGAAAAGACAGTGTCTCCACATCTTCTGAGCACAGGAACAAGAAGTAATTTAATTTAATTAACAGTAATGAGAGTTCACATCAGGATCTTTTCTTGAATAAAACCCATTACTCTTTTGAAAAACATACATAGGAAATTTGGGAAATCCACAGAGCTGTATATCTTTGAGTATGCACAGTGGGAACCTGCACCAGCCAGAGTGATCAGGATGGACTCTTGACTTCAGTGAGTGAATAAAAATTCCTGTTTGGGTTAGAGCCTGCCAAGGTATTCTTTACTAAACACAAACTAGGACTAGGAACTCTAAGTGAGGAATGCTTATATCTGCTAGAATTGCTGAAATAAAAGAATTTTCAATGTTCTCTCAATTTCCCTCTGCCCACAGTGGGGAGGAGCTTTTCTCTTGCTCTCAGGCTAGAAACTTGCAGTAGATACTTGCTTAGCAACATGTTTTCTGTAGTCCCTTCTGGCCTTCCTGGAAAGTATCCTATTTGCTTCTCTTTCTAAGGCCCAGCTGTTGACTTTTTAATCAGATATTTTCTGGGGTCCCCTGTGTCAAGCTCATGCTGCAGCCTTCCTAATGGCTATGCCTTTCAAACCCCATGTGCTCAGACAGTTCTCCTATCTCATCATATCCAATTTTTCAGGGAAAGAACTTCCCTCCAGACACTCTCAGCTGACCTATTTTAATGTAATATAACACACAGTGAACTCTGAAGAACCAAATTTTCTTCAAATGATAACAACTGAATAGATAAGTAGCTGTAGGAAGGCTTTAGGTGTAGTTGATTACGCCAGAAGTGAGGTGGCAAATTCAGTGGTCTCTCCTAGAGCCCCATTGCTGAGTGTTTCTGGCTGAAAGAGTTAAGCAAACTGGAGCCCTCTGTCAGAAAGCAGAGCATGTTTGTGTGCACCTGTGATTCTCTTTTTGGGCTCACAGGCATGGTGCCACATTACCAAAACTCTCAGACTGCAAAGTGGACTCTGCTCAGACAGCGTTCAGGGCTATGGATATTGATCTGATGTGATCGTTCACTTGGTAATCTGTAACCACAGCCTGCAATTTCTATGTCAGCCTGGTATGAAATCTCTGAGACTGTCTCTCATTTGCTCCCTGTTGGTGTTAACAGGTGCTTTTAGAAAATAGGTAAGCTATTAACTTTCTGATGTATTTTCTCTCATTCCCCCATTAAAAAAAAAATCATTAGGAAGCCTTTTGGTGATTTGTGGCTTGCTGGTGAAGCCATCGTATGTTCCAGGATTATATTGTACAGGTAATTAATGGTCTTGACAACATTTGAAAAATGAGGCTTCCTATGAAAGGCTATTTACTTAATGAAAGCATTTAGTGTATATCTTGGATGAAAAAAGTCAAACTCTGAGTCTAGATGTTTTGGCCAATGCTGCATTAAAACTATATTTTAATGTTGTCCTTGTTTACACTTGAAGGCTACTTGAATGAGTAAGGCAAAATTAAAACTAGTGTAACTTCTTAAAGTAGAAGAGGAATTTATAATTCTGCTTTTATTATGTGTTCTGCCTTTTCATGCACATGCTAGTAAGTCTATATTAGGCTATTAAAGCAATAAGAGAAAGTAAAGGAGACATAAGCATTTTGAGAGCATTACATGAATGGGGCTTTTAAAGAACAGATATGGTTTAAAGGTTTAGAATATGAGCACATTGCTAAGTGCCATTTGCTGTGTAGAAACTCTTCATGTGCACATACTCAGCCTTCAGTTGCCAAAAGGCAACCCAAGCCGTGGTAGCTTGCTTTCTTGAAAATTGGCATGTGTGTGGGAGCAGATGCCACTGACTGCTCAACATGAAATTCTTTGCATAGCAAGTTGTGCAGGAGATTCACACAGATATGCTGAGTGAATGTAGAAGACTGATAGCCTGGTCCAAATCAGTTGTGAAGCAAAACAAATAAACAGCAAGAATTTTTGTAAAACTACTCAGTAAAACTGCCCTTAGAATATAGAGCCTTATAATAATTCCTTATAATGGAATAAAAATGTCCTTTCTGACATCCCTTCAGAAATAGTACTGGTCCTCAGAAAGATCACCTAAAGCCAGAACTTCTCCTCCCTTGCTCTCATTTTATAGCTGCAAAGGCCACTTTCTCACATGACTCCTTGTGCCTACTAAGATTGTTTTAGACATAGTCGTGCATGAACACCAAAGACTGCATAGGTAGTGATGTTATCTGGAGGAAGACTGAGTTCCAGAGCCCTTGAGCAACCATGCCCAGGTTACTGCCTAAATTATCTTTCAAACTTTTTTACTGCCACCTATTGAACACATTTTATTTCTTGTCTATTGAAATATGTGCTTCCAAATGTCTTTGTTTACTGTATCTTTTCTAGAACAGAGAAGAATATCCACATCATGGACTTGAGTTTGTATCTGTAGCTTCTGGAGCTAAGTGGAATATCTGATTGTGCATCTGAGTACGCACTACTCACTTTGGAAACTAAGAAGTAACTCAACTATAGCGGGTGTGCTTATTCTTCAAATACGCTCCTAAAATTCATCTGCAGCATGGATTTGTCAATCCACTTCTGTGATATGCAGAGAATCCATGGCCTCAAAGTCTGATGGAACAGTGATTTTCAGGGTCTTTCTCTTTCATGTAGTAATTGCTAAACATGTCCTTTTAAAGTTATATCAAGATGTCTCACTATGTTTTTATGAAGTATTTATGATGTTTAGCAATTATGAATAAACCATGAACACTTTTAACTGGTCAAGTCCTTTTAAAGAAAAAAAAATTATTTCCCATAACTGTTGAATTTTTTCACAAAAGAAAAACTAATTAACAAATCTTAAAAATTTTCTAGGTGAAATTTTCATTTTTCATTTGTATTAGATAATTGCATTTTTAACCTGACAGCAGGAAATTGGTTTGAAATCAATGTATTCGTACTTTAGCTTACAGATAGGTGTACACTAGGCAGAATATTTATGTATTGATATATCTATCATTCATCAAAAATCTTACAGAAGTATAATGTTAGCATTGCTTTGTAAAAGAACAATCTTTTTAGGAGGTATCTACTGTAAGTGATTCGGATAAAGTGCATGAATTTATATTTTTCTCTCTACAGCAACCTCCTTATAAGCATGAAAGACTGAATTCTCTTTCATGGTCCCCACCTTTTGTTGTATGTTAACTCATCTGTGTGACTGCCTATCTGCCTACTTATCTTAACATTTATGTTGGGAGAAACATTTTTGTTGAGAATTCGTATTTTGCAGATGTTTTCCAAGGTTACCCTTTCTACGTTAACAGCACTCTGGGGATTTGTGGTGGTGGTGGGGTGTTTCCTTATATCTGCTATAGCAGTCCCTTTTCTGGAGCATGAACTTTTGTACAACAGTGCTTTTGCCCAAAACAAAATAGACAAAATAGATGGGAGATTTCTGAAGTCCTGTAATCTCATTCTATGTCTTCGTATTGTCAAAAATGTATTCTGTGACTCTCTGGCTACCAAATTCAGCAAACCTGATTTCATACCAGATATGGAGTGTTGATTTGCAGATGTCAAGTGAAAGTCCCAGTGTCTGTGGTGGTTCCTGGAACAGAAACCTTAAGACAGAATAAATACATCAAAAGGCAATCAACTCTGCAACTGACAGTCCGGATCTCAGAAAATTTCTACTGTTTTAAAACACACCTAAATTATGGATTGCTTCCTCTAACCTTTGACCTTCTGAAAATCTCCTTTAAAAGAATTTTTATGTGTTTATATGAAAAATGTGTGTATACATTTTATATCATATAAAAGCAGGGGTACTTACAATAGACGCTTGAAAGTCAACATTTCTTTTATAGTGCACAATTTCCATAGTGGCAGCTTGGAGTGACTATTTTGCATCTCCAACTGTGTCCTTGAAGAGTAAAATTTTTGAAGGTCTGGATTTCTGATAGCTTTATAATCATCATTGCTGCTGAAATCTGTGCTTTTACATGACCTTGGTTGTTACATACTATAAGGTAAGTTTTATGTAGAAAATTATAATTGTGAGCAAATTATAAGGTTGTATTCCATCTCTTCTCAGAAAAGTATAATAGTGATTAAAGATCTCCCCTGATTTTGCAGAAACTGATATTGATTGCCCAGAATATGAAGGCACTTTCTTCATCCTTCCACTTTCAGTGCATTTTTAGAAGGGAATCACACGAGGTTTCCTTGATGGTTGTAGTAGTGGTGTTAACAGTGTGTTGTAGACAGTATCTGTTTCTGCACCACTTTCTACTCTAAGAAATCCTTTCTTTAGAGCATTTTCAAGTCATGACTAAATAAATGAAGTGAAAAAATATTTTGGACACTTTGGTATATTTAGCTGCTTATCTGAAAAAAATTTAAAGGATTTCAATATTGAGATATTCAGGGTTCTGTCCAAAGACAGGTGGATAGAGAACACTCAGATTAGTTACTATTAATTTGTAAACAAAGAGTACTTCTAGTTGTAGACCATTTTGAAAGTATGATATTTATAAAAGTAACTTAGAAATGCAATGCATTGTGTAGTCTTTCTTTGGACCTTGTCTGTTATCTACTGAACTGCATCACCCAGTTCAATATTATACATCCCTCACTACATATTTATCAGCCTTCTGAGTGATTTAATGTTTTATGCTTTTGGGTAAACTCCCAATTCTCTGTGCAACTTTTTGCCCTGTAAGTTTAACTGAGATCAATGTTCTGAACATTATTATAATCCTCCCACTCAAGATAAAATCACTCGCAGGAAATATTTCAAATACCAAGCTATAATTCAAGATAGGTTAGAAGTGGGGGAGGATGAGCTGCAGAAGGGATTAAGTCCGTGTCAAATATGCAAGAACAGGCTGAAAAACAAGCACAAATCATAGCAGACAAAATCACAGCACACTACATACATAAATAAAACACCAGACAATCTTAAGAAATACAACAGGGAGTTTAGTTGAGCTCAGAGTTAACATTTTTCCAATTAGATGCCAGATTTTAGCAAAACATTATTCTGACCTTTACCTTTTAATGAGATCATTTATATAGCACAGATTTCCAAAACTACCACATCTTACTGGTGGTGTTGATTTTTTATTTTTTAGAGTTTAGAAATACTGAGAACCAAAAACAACTCTAAAAAAAAAAAAAAAAAAAAAAAAAAAAAAGGAAAGATAGGAAAAACAGTTTTGAAGCAGCATCCTGGGAAAGAGGGAGATGAGCCGAGGATTTTTTTTTTTTTTTTTTGAGGCTTCTCCAATTTGATAGCTTTACTTGGACTATCACATAAAGTCACCAGATGATGGATGTATCAATGTATCAGTTAAATTTCCATATTTATCCCAGGTAACTACTTTATAAGTGTCTGTTTGGATTGATCTTTCAGAAATATCTCAGACCTTTGTGTGTTTTTGAACACACTGTCTGACCTAGGAGATTCCCTCCACTCCAAGGAGACTTCTCTAATATACTCCCTCATCTGCATCATTTTTCCTTGTACTGCTGCTGAGCTTAGTGTGCGGTAAATAATTCAACCTTCCAACCTTAGTCCTAAAGGAAAAGAGAAATTCAGAATATTTCTGAAAGTTCTTCTCCTTCTACCACTGCCACTTCTCAGGTTACTCTCAGTTTTTAGTTCCAAGATTCAGGTGGTTTTAGAGTCTTTTTGCCTTCTGCAAAGCTCTGAGCCAGACGTAAAAAAGAGACGGAGTCTTCAGGTTCTGATTTTTCAAGGTTGCATGCTTTGTTTATTGTTTCTTCTGATTTTTCAAGGTTGCATGCTTCGTTTATTGTTTCTTATCTTACAAATTTCTCAGTGCCCAGCAAAGGTCTGTGCAGCTGCTCAGGCATCTGGTGACTCCTCGACTCCTCCTGGACTGGGCTGTCTCTATCTTTTATACTAATTGCTATGTGTTCTTTATTTATCATTATCTGCCAATACCTATCACTTCTACTAAAAAGGTCATCCCTACTTTGACCCAATCTCTTGAAACTACTTTGTGCCACCGTCACTGCAGAAAATGAAGTGAGGGAAGAAGAAAGAAGAAGCAGGAGACAACACCCCAAATCCTCCGTCTTGCCCCCATTCACTTCAATACTAAAAACCCAAATCTACTGTTTCCTCACCCTGTGATAAGCTAAACTACTATCTTTTACACTCTTGTGGCTTGCAATCCTTCCCGCAGTGCAGGAAGCCTTTCCCATGGACTGAGATCAAAGCCAATGTCCCTCTGGGCTCTGGGCCAGGGTCCCAGACGCCCCTGTCCAGGTCTCTGACCCTCCAGGGCAGCCAAAGGAATGCCCTGGACTCCAACAGGTTACAAGCCTCTCCTCTCTGCTCACACCATGATTTTCTGCCGCCAGTCCAAGGATGTTTGTAAAACACTCTCTCAATTTTGGTCTCATCAAAAGCAGGAAGGAACTGCTTTCAGCCTACTGATGAGGTGAAGGAGATAGCAGTGATGGCAGCTCTCAGCTCTTTTTCCTGAGTACTGGTTACCATCAGGCATTGTCTGTGCAACGTCACCATGTTGCTATATACTGGTCTTACACCAGTCCATTTTAATCCTCCTTTGTGTAACATGAAGATAATACATAGAATACACACTGGTGCTTCTACAACCCTCATGTATTATGACCACTGGACAGCATTGTTTGGTTCTCTTTCATTTGGAATAAGTATTTTTTTGTTTTCCATAAAAATTTCAATGGTGATGTGTTTCACAGGGACCTATTTGCTGACCAGGGGTTTCAAGTTCTTCTGTCATTGAAACAATTTTGAGAACCACAGCTAGGGACTGAAGACACCTGGACACAGAATAAGCTTTGCTGCAACAAAGCAGAAATTGATTGCTTGTATCACTGAAAAAATAAATGCATCAAAAAATACATGAATACTGCTTGAATATTGTTCAGAATGGCACTTTTTTTTCTTTTCTGTTATGTTTTCTCACAATTAAAATGCAAGTATGTATTGATTTGTGTCTATGTGTGGGGATATTTCTCTTTTCTTAGAAACATCTTATTTAAACAGGTTCTTTAAGCAAGTTTCTGCCATGTGAATAAGTGTCTGTCCTCTGTGTAAGACTGCAACTTCCATAGTTTCTCCATTTGATGATTAACCTTGGTAAAGAGAACAGGTTGATATAGTTAAGGTTAATGAGCCAATTATTTAAAAATACCAGCCATCAAAATGCTTTATTCTAGTTAATTATGTACATTCATTATAGTCATCCCAGCCTTTTGTTTTACTGCTTTTCTTATCAATGAGCCATTATCAATAAGGGTCCTTAATTGCTCAAGAATCAAGACATCCCAGACCACCTAAAATATCTGGGTTATGAAGTAGTTCAAACTATGTGTCCTTTTGCCATCCAACTACCTAGGCAGCTAACTAATTGTGATCTCTTCAAGCAGAGAAGAAATAAAGACATTATAGTAGGTAGGTGCTCAATTTCTCAGGTCTTGGGAGCAGTTTTTTGTCTCATGTGCCCCTGGCTGTTATTGCCATGTCATAGGTCTTCCCTCATTCTCCCTCTTCAATGCTCCTCCCTAACTCTTATATCTACATACCAATCCCTCCTGTCTCTTCTGCCTGGGCAAGCAGCCTTATGTGCCATGGCTAGTTTTCAGAGTGAGAAAGGTAAAGAGAGGTGTTCACAACCAGGGAATGGAAAAGGCTGGAACACCTCTCTTTACCTTTCCTGACTTTTAGGAATTTCACATACTTTAAAATTCCTCTGGCTCTGTCATCTTAACGTGAAAGTTACTAACAGACAGAAAAACCAACAAAAGATGTCTCTGTACATGTACATATGTTCACACATACTAGGTCATATACAAATGTGATTTCATAAACCTCAAAAGAAAGGAAAAACCACTGGTGAAGTCTTTGGGTTACTGGGAAGCAAACATAACCTAGAAGACTACATTGTCTCTTTCCAAGTCTCAGACGTGAAAAGCCAGTTAGTCTCTCTGCCCTTACACGATTCCAGCATGAAAGCAGAAGCCTAAAATGAGACATAAGTAACACATAATAGACAGACATAATCGAGTAGAAAGTAATGACTAGAATGAGCAGGGGTTATCATGTGGATGCTGTCTAGATGGTGGCTTTTGTCACTGAACTACAAAGCACTTCAGAGGAGGCAGGAAGAAGGAATATGATGGTGGACCTCCCATCAGTGCTGATATATACTGTTACTCAGACATACCGTGAGCTAAAAGAGTACTGGTGTAGAGATAGGTGCAAATTTTTCAAACTCATATTCACTCCAGTCTTAAAAATTAATCACAAACCATGAAGTACAAAAAGTCTGCAGAGACTTGCTGACAGTCAAATGAAAATTGGTTTTAATGTATTAAATTCTATTAAATATCAGTACTTATATTAATACTTTTTTTACAACTACAAAGCTTATAGTTTCAGTAAAGGTTACTAGGTTTTGTTGTCCAAATTTTTTTTTTTTAATGGAAGTGACCCCGATCATACGTTTTGAATTTTTTCTAAATTATGAAAGTATTAGTCCCAGGTGACTCAAGCCACAAATAGAATAGCTAAAATCAAAATAAAAATAAAAATTCCTATTTATCCTGTGTTTGTTTACTTCACAGAAATGAAAATACCAGAGTAGACAAATTCAAAGAGACTTTTGTACAAATAGCTTTATTGATTGCCAAAAAGCAAATAAACTGGAGAGTAGAATTCCCTTCACCAAATGACAAATGCATTATAAATCTCAAAGACATTTTTCATCTTGAAAGACTGCAATGTAGGTCCTAGAAAATATCAGAGAATATTGATCAAAGTGTTTTATCCAGTAGCATGTTATTTAGCAACAAGTAAATACTAATCTGCAATATTTTTAAAGCAAAATAAACAAAATCTTTATTGTGGTTGCACTTATATTCTTTGGTTTTCTTATTTTTCTTGTGATTATAATTATCATTGTTTCATGGGTATTGCTGCATTACTGTTTTGCAGTTTTGTTACTTCAGATTTCAGCCATTCATTATGTTGTTAATTTTTCAGCTATTAAATCCTATAGTATTATTACTCTGTAAACTGTTAAATTATTTAATGTATTTATAATACAAGTATTACTGAAGAAACAACTGGATTTTAATTAAAAAATTACCCCCCCCCCCCCAAAAAAAAAAAAAACAACAAAAAAAAAACAACAACCACCCAAAACCCACCCCACCCTAAGTAAACAAAAACCAACTGAAGAATTTCTGGGTGTTTTTTGTGGGATTTTTCTTAACAATATTTACTTCAGCTACTTTTCAAGGACAGCTTCCATATCCTTTAGGTATCTTTCAAAGAGGAGATCAATTATACAACCACTCACCATTTGTGATGATTGAGTATCTGGATAGTCTAGTAATTTTCAAGATTTCTTGATCTGTAATATCTCCTGTTTAGATGCAAAGAATAGCTAAGAATAGCCCTGACAGAAAATACAAATAGGGAAGGAATTTAAAAATAAAATTCATATTTCTAAATATAAATATCATATTTCAAAATGCAGGGAAAATTTTATTGCACTCAAAAGGCCTCAGCTTACAACAGCAGATTCATATGACCCCAATCATTGCACTGCCTATGGGCAGCAGGTATCTTACTGTTCCTCCACTGGAGCCATTTACAGTTTTCAATTGAACTGATTTAAAATGAAATATTATACGGGGTTTCTTAAACCTGATTCTGAGAGAACATCAAAAGCAGATACAAGAGGTAAAAATCTCACTGTAATTACCTTTTCCTTGCTGTGGTTACTATTTTAGTGCTTTTCACAGAAGAAATCAGGCCAGCCAGTCATGCTTTTTTGGGCTATAATGTTCCTCAAGAACCATACACACAGACATGAGAATGCATTTACTAGCTTCATCTTTTTACTCCCTCTGTCTCATGGCATGAATCTCAGCTGCTTGTGGAACCATGCTTACCATGCATTGGAATGAAAATTCTTTGCCTTTGGCTCACATATTTATTTCTGTAGATGACAAATAGGACCAGTTCACAAGTTCCAGCCTGATGTGTTTTTTAAGGAGTTTGAAGTGCAGGTTTTTGATCCAATATAGTGTACAAGAACATCATCAGAGAAGCAGTTTTTTCAAAGAAAGTCCTAACATTTCAGGTGACAGTTGAAAGAAATGTATTGATAGAATGATTCACCTTTTAATGCACACCTTCAATTTCTCTTGTAGTAAGCAAGAAAAGGTGCAGTGTTTCTCTTGAACACTGAGATTCCAAATGCAGCAATACATTTTACATGCAACTAATAAGATTTTACTTATAATTGATTTGGGAATAATTAGAAAATGCAATTGAATTTAAAACTGCTGACCGACATAGGAAAATAGAAATGTGCCTTAAAATGCTACAACAAAATAGCCAGACTTGGCGTTCATGCTAATTGCAGTCTATTGACTGAGTAATCTTCTTGAATATGCCATGATCTCAGTGAGATACAACAGGGGGAAAGGTACTATGACAGACAAATGAACGCATTTAGAATCACATTCTACCAATCTGCCCTAATAATTACTAGCTAGAAGGTGTGTATGTTTATTGCTTTGTTATGAAAACTGCACATCATAATCACTGACACACCTGCTGTCTGGGGCTCAGAGAGAACAAGCTGTCTTTAGACTTGGTTACTGTGAATGGAATGTGTCCCCCTGTCCACCTAACAAGATGTTGTTTCCTCATCCTACAAGGCTGATCAAAGTGTTACCACCCACATGTGTTGTCAGTCCCAGGTTTTTTTTTTTTTTGGTACAAAGTGTTATGGTTTCTACTTTAACCAACATTTTGCCTTCCTATCTACTTGAGACATGACTAAATCTAGTTATGAATCTACATAAAGTAATTTTCAGCATAAATTTATCTAAAGAAGAAGTAGTCCTTGCTCTATCAGCTCAGGCTCATGTCATCTAAAATTCCTGTCACATGATACAGTGAAGGTGAGACAGACATGTTATAAGTGGCCCTTATGTGTTGAGGTGGTGTCTTAAGCCAGTCCCCCACAATGCTTGATGCATCTACCAGTTTTGCCAATAGAGAAGAACAGTGGCTTTGCAAGATGACCTAATTAGGAGCTATTTCTTGGCTGTAGGTTTATGAAGAATTTTGGAATTTGAGCTAGGTTTTCAGTTTCCTGAAACAGCAGAGAAGGTAAAAGCCATGGCAATTTCCTGCCAGTAACTTCCCAGTCACATCACATACAGACAGGTTATAACATGACAAGGGAGTATTCTCTGCCTGTTAATGGCTGCTAAGAACATATCTGTGAAATGACCTTGTACAGATCTATTCACACAACTGTAAAACCTTTATAACAGATATTATGTCAAAAAAATTCAGGCTCTCTCCCCTTAAAAATTGGGTCATGGGCTGCCTAACTATCTAGTGCTGTTTTAGATGAGACAAGATTAGGATATGCCTGTGCTCCAGGTGCTAGTTCTAAAAATCAAAGTTTCTTTTAGATCCTATGTCATGTCTCCAAACCCATGTCAGTGCTCTGGATGCTCTATGGCCTCCTGTATCTAATCTTCTGTGTGCACATTACCTTGGGCCACTAGTAATGATTTGGCACATGGGAAATCACTGGAGAAAGAAAGAAAAGTTCTTTAGCAGTATGAATTTTACTCTTTCAGATATTCACATGTATGTGCTGTGAGCTGTGTTCCTTTTCCCATACCCCATCAGACAGTCATAGCATCATGGAATGATTTGAGTTGGAAGGGACCTTATAGACCACGTAGTTCCAGTGTCTCAGTGCACAGGGACACCTTCCACTAGACCAGGTTGCTCAGAGCTCCATCCAGCCTGGCTTGGACACTTCCAGGGATGGGGCATCCACAGTTTCTCTGGGCAACCTGTTTCAGTGCCCTAACCATCCTCACAGTAAAGAGTTTCTAAACTTGTTCTCTTTCAGTTTGAAGCCATTCTTTCTTGCCCTATCACTACATGCTCTTGTGAAAAGTCCCTTTCCATCTTTCTTGTAGGCCTCCTCTAGGCACTGGAAAGCCACAATTAGGCCACCCCTAAGCCTTCTTTTTTCCAGGTTGAACAAATCCTATTCTTTCAGCCTTTTTTCATAGAAAGACACTGCATGCCTTTAATTATCTTGGTGACAGTCCTCTGGATTCTCACCAAAAAGTCAGTATCCCTCCTGTGCTGGGAACCCCAGAGCTGGATGCAGCACTGCAGGTGGGGTATCATGAGACTGGAGTAGAGGGACAGAATCATCTTCCTTGACCACTGTCTTTCTCGTTTACAAAAATCCTGGGCTTTTACGACATTAGTGCAAAGCTTTTCACCTAATTTTTTTTTTCCAACTGTTTCCTAAAAGATTTCAATTTTTGTAGACTTGCTCATGTGTCATATTTACATAAGTCTTTTGCCTAAAGAAAGGAATGTCCAGTCTACCCTGAGTTCTCCCTTCTGTCCTCCCTTCTTCTCTTTTAGCATTAAACTAGCTTTATTTATATTTACATCATATTAATTATTTTTTCTGTATATTGTTGCCTTTACTCTCTTTTGTCATATGCCTTCCTATTTTTTCTCACTGTTACACCTACCTCTTTCATTGAATCTCTTTGTTTTAGCATATCACATCAACCAACCTTTATTTCTCCTTTTTTGCAGCCTAGGTTTTTTCCTCAGTGCATTGTCCTGTTTTTCTTGTTTCTCCTTTTCTCCCCCGTGAGCACTTTTACAGTGTCCTTTGTCTGCCTTTTTCTGTCACATTATCCTGCTTCTGCTCTCTATTTTCTCTAGGGTGTCATTTTGGTATAAAATCTATTGCATGCTATTTATTCTCTAGTTTGGGGTGAATGGACTTGCCTGTATATAGAGACACATTTACACATAGAATCCTTCAATTACTTCCAAATTGTCACTGTAATTTCAGGAGTACACTATATTTATACTGGTTGAATTCTCCAATGTTTA
The DNA here is from genome assembly GCF_015227805.2 of Hirundo rustica. Taxonomy (NCBI): domain Eukaryota; kingdom Metazoa; phylum Chordata; class Aves; order Passeriformes; family Hirundinidae; genus Hirundo; species Hirundo rustica. Next base: position 90,936,955 of record NC_053452.1, on the reverse strand, counting down.
ACATACTATAAATCTTTCATTCTTGTTTATTTATACTTTGTCATAAAGAGAAAGTATTTGAATTTTCTGTTCCTTATGTGCCGCTTTCAATGCCACAGGGCCAGACTGCAGCCAGGTGAGGATGTGCAGCTGTGTAAATTGGGGGCAATTGAGTCCTTAATCATGGAGCTCCCAGAGTGCCTGGACAGGGCGAGTGCTTGGCTGGTGCAGCCAGCAGCACCAACACACGGGAGTTGCAACTGGGGCCATCACTCTTCATGAGCTAGCAAGCTGCAGCTGGCACCAGAAAAGAATATGCAGTGCAGGCTTTTCTATCCTAACCCTCCTTCAGTTGCCATTGCTTCCACATGGAGGTTAGAAAGATCTTAAGCATCCCTCAGTCTTTGGTCCGTGCTGTGCTCTGCAGGGAGGAAGCCCCTGAGATCCAGGAGTGGTGCTGCTCAGGCATGACAGTGACTCAGAAAGGCACAAAAATTGCATGTCTGGCACAAAACCAAAGACAGTTACCTTGCTACTTGGTTGAATGGCTTTGAAATACAGGGAAAATGACAATATTCTGGTGCTGTAAGAAAAGTTAATTTTTGTTGCCTTGCTTCATTGCCGAAGATGTATAAGATAAAACTGGTTGGTGCAATGACAAAGTTTCTTTGAAAATGTAAGAGATGAAAATATGTAGGAGTGAGGTGATAGAATGGGGACAGGGTTTACTGTATATACAAAATAGCATAATTTAAAATTTTGCCATACCTTAAAAAGTTCACTGGAAAGAGACCTTAGGAAATCACCTAATCAACTGCTTTACCTAAGGTAAACTTTTTTTCCCCATTTCTTGTTTTCTAAGATATGCTCAAGTTTTAGCTAAAGACCTCAAACAATGAAATGCCACAGGCTCATGGTCATCTATTAGTGTTTCACTTCTGGTCATAAAATGATTTACTAATATCTTACCTCTATTATTGTTCTTTGTAATTTCAGGTATTTTCTTCTCACATCAACTATGTATGTGGAATAGAGATTAATTTCTTCTTTATTGCTGCAGCCTTTAGGGAATTGGAGAATATTTTTGGAATTATTCTCTCAAACATTCCTACTTTATGCTAAACAACATCAGGTTGAAGTTTGTTTTGTCTGTTTGTTTGTTTGTTTGTTGTGGTGTTGTTTGGTGGTGTTTTTTTGTTGTTGTTGTTGTTGTTTTTTTTTTTTTTTTTAACAGATTGTTCTTTATGCATCTGATGGTCTGAAATTTTTCTAATTGTTCTGTTTCCTAAAACTGAACTCATGCTCTTGCTGTATAGACCAGTAATGATACAGTAAAGAAAGTTTTTCTAAAGAATAAATTGTTCAGCAGGCTATTTCCATTTTCACATGCTAGATTATTTTCTGGGCTATTTATCTACTCTGACAAGACCATTTTGAACAGAATTCTAGCCTCCGAAATGCACATATTCCCACCAGCCTCCGGTTAAAAAAACCAAACAACCCAGTCTACCCAGTCATTTTTGGTCACAAATGGAATTGTTGAATAAGGCTGGATGCAAAGCTTTTAAAAATTAGGATTACTTTAATTATCTAAATTATCACAGTAGTTTGTAAATAAATCTTTGCATTCAGGATACTTTTTTCTACAGAAACCGCTACAAAACAGTTCTTTGTGCCAAGCTGTGACTATGTTTACAGTGTAAAGTGACATGGGAGAATTTTTAATGGAGAGAAGAAAGAAGTTAAAACAGGAAATAATTCAATCCAGCTTCATTTCATCTTCTTATGTCTGTTGCTTTAGGGAAGTGGAAAGGAAGGCCTTGTGGAGACTTGCACATGCTTAGAAGTCTGAATCAGATATGTACTAAAGTCTCAGTACATCAGATATGTACTAAAGTTCAAAGGCTCATATAAGAGGAGCAAGCATACTACATAAGCCTCTTAATAGATTTCAGCTCCTTTGTGTGTTGCTAATCTTCTGACCCACTTGTTTCTGTGTCTTCTCACACACTTGTTTCTTTAATGTATTTCTGTGTACCATTAAACTGATAAAAACTTCAACCTTCTCACTTCTATCTTAGACCAAAAATTTTTGGGGCTTCAAAAAATAGATATTTCAGATGGATTTAGTTTGTAATAAGGCTATGAGCTGAGATAAATATGGCCACTTACAGCATCCAGAGACCAAAAGAATCAGTCTTTGAGCATATGTGATAGTCAAAGGCCTCTTTACCTCATCTACTGCACAATTAACTGTTGTGTCCGCATATATAGAGACATATAATGTAATCCCCACAAGATTTTGCTCAAGGCTTCAGGGCCTCCATAAGACAGCTTTTAAGTAAGTGGACAAAGTTCTGATATCATTCATTACAGCATAGGACACATGTCATCATGTCATGGGTTTATGATTATAATATTGTCACCTTAACTATTCCAAAGACACAATTCCATAAGAAACAGTTTCATAATATTAATAATGGGTAATTCATTACATCATAAAAAAGAGCCCACACAGTCCACAAAGTGTTAACAGAAATGAGCAAGTTGAACACTACTTAACTAAAATGGAAGCTTTACTAAGTAACTATGAATTTATTGCATCATTTATTAATTTAAGGCCATCCAGAAATAATGGTAACATTTCAGTGGTCTAAATAATTTTGTTTCAGTCAAAAAAGTGAGCAATGAGTTGAATTTAAGCCCTCTAAATCAAGACTTTGATGAGGTTGAATTTCTTGTACACGTACAGCAGCACCAAGAACTGGGAGATCATAATCTTAAATCTGTCTGGAGGAAGAATGATTTGCAAGATGTTTTTGTTTGCTTGTTTTGGCAATTCCCAATTTAATCATGAGACTGCATACATTCTGAGCCTTTTCTGTCATAGCATAAAGATCTTTCTATGTGAATGTATTAAATCCATGATGTTTTCTGCCTTTACTACATGACTCTGTCCTTTTATCATAGTAAGGAGAATGACAATATTCATTAAGAATATATAAGACATTAAGTGGTGGTGATAACCTATTGTGATAAACATCACATAAAGATCAGGAAATGACAGTCAATCCAGGCCTGAGGAAATCTTAAGGCTACAGGGTGAGTGAATCTCTCATGTCTTCCCTCCCTCAAACCATTTGTCTCTTCTCTTATCAGCTAAGGCAATGACAGTAAGAACAGTACAAAAATAATCAATTCCTCTGGCATATTTAAAAGTGTGATTTCAAGGACCTTTTCAGAAAACCTTATTGCCCTATTTGGGCTCTGAATATTGCATTCATGTTCATGCTTTCAAATTTCTTTTTTTTTTTTAAGGACTGAGGACTTTACATATCCAAATGCAAGTTCTATTTCAGTACATATCCAAAAAGCTGGATCCAAAAATAAGGACACATCACTAATGGCTTAATGATTCACCATCTTTGCTTCTCTAGGTAAAGATACCAAGCTTGTTTAAAAGTGGTTGTAGTAGGAAGACTATAGATTAGTTGTCTGCAAGTCTTCATGTTTTCTTTGTCAAGTGTATTGGAAAGAGTTTTCGCTTGTTCAGAGCTTCTTGCTTTGGTAAGTGATTGCTCTAACATCAACCATCTGTATTGCCCTATACTATTCCCATAATGTGACTAACATGATGGCATGCATCTCCTTTAGCTCCAAATGCAATTTTAATGCTGTTATCTAGTTTGCTTGTTAGATGCAAGACATCAATGTGTATTTTTCAGGAAGGGAAACCATGTCCAGGCCTCTATCAGCAGGAGGAAAATATACAGAACCTGACTGGCCTTGTGCCTCTTCTTGCAATTATAAGGCTCTCTATTACCACAGAGTTTGTTTTGTACAGAAAACAACAAGCTCTCAGCTGAAGTTGAATATTGTGAGTGCTAACAAATGCAAATAATAATGGCAATTTTTTTTCAAAACAGGAAACCTTCCATGATAATGTGACTGTATTAAATGGGCATAGATTGATGGGGCTGTAACCTATTCATTATTATTGCCAAAGAACAATGCATGCTGCCTAACACATCACAGAACGAAAACTGTGATATGTGAATAGCCTCTCCCTCCCAAATACATACTCTTTCCCAGTCACAGTACTACAGCAGAATCAGCCCTTCTGTTAGGTGCTACATGAATATCTGAAAAAAGTCGGAATTGATTTTTCCAGAGTTTCCCACACAAAACTGGTGGTTCAGCTGATGCACAGAGTACATCATTCTAATATGCTACTTGACAGTATTTCTGGTGTTAAAGTCTACAGACTTTAAAGATGCAACTGAGAGTTACTCTTCAATGCTTCAGGACACTGTCTAATTTAAATTTATTTTGGCTGATGAAATTTCCTTCTCAATACATGTGAACCCTCAGTAGGATTTAAAAAAGGTGTACCCTCTCTGCCCTTGAATTGGGAAACACGGCCTGTGTCATTTGCTGCAGTCAATTGTTTTCTGTTCCAGAACAAGTTATATACAAGCTAATGAAGAGAAAAGTACTTAAAGATTTTTATACATCTTACAAGCAAACAGTATAAAATAATTTTGGAATACACTTCAACAGAGGGATGTATATTCAATAGGTTTTGCTTGCAATGGTTGGCGCAATAGCACAATTCACCTACAAATGATAAGTGATTGCTGCCAAAACCCCCACAACTATTTTTTTAGACAAGAAAACCAGTCCTAAATCAAAGTTTCTTTTTCCCAAATCTCTGTAATTGCAAGCAGTTCCCTAACTGACAATTGAGAGGTATTTTATCTTTAATGGGAAAAGAGGTTATGTTTTTCAAATAACATTTAATTTCCTTATCTAATTTCTTTGGCATAAACAAGGTTTGGCACACAAAAGCTTTTGCTGCCTAAAAACTCCTAACAATTTCTCTTTTACATCAAATTATAGTAGCTTTGAAAGGAAATAATGCATCTGCAGATGGTGCTGAATTGCATGAAATTAATTACTACATGTGCAAGTTCTCAGTAATTAATTCCATTGAGGCCTGTAAAATCCATTGTGATCTGAATTACATGCTTTTTAGCCTTTCTTCTTCTACCTGAAAGTTGCTGTATCATCTTTTAAGCTGGGTTTAAAAGCGATAAGGAAAATATATTCAGTTAATCCAAGAAAATGCATTCAATTTTTTTTGTCACGTTCACAGTGTAAAGAAATCAAACTGTTATGGATCGTGTGTAAGTACACATTTCTAAATGTCTTCCTGGGAAGTAACTATCTGCTACTGATGTACACTCTGATGTGGTAGACATTCAAAATTCCTGGGATCACTGTTCAGTACCCAGTCCCTGCACAGGTTTTAAAACAGTAAACAAAAACTTGTACCAAGATTTTAATGTTTTTTTTAAAAGAAGTTGTGATGAGAGAGGATGTTTTCAGAATATAAACCCTCCAGATCTAGTGCTACAGGTAAGGCAGACACAACAGTCCTTAGACTATGAATCCTTGCAGTGCCCAGATATAAGCCAGGTGCTTGACTGATCAAATCAGCAAGAGACCTTACACAGATAGAGGAGATATTAGGGAGATATATAGAAATACCAAGGTGGTTTGGAACAAATGCGGGGGATTGAAAAGGATTTTTAAGGGTGAAAATTTTAAGATGGTAAGACTAACCTCACTGTTAGACCTCAACTTGGTGTAGTAAGGAAGACACAGACTGCATACAGAAATTCTGACAGTGATGGACTTTGCACATAAAGGGGGCAGTGAAATAGTAAAAAAGAGAACTCCATTGGTTAATTATCATCTGTCTCCCAGTCTAAAGAATTCTGACTAGTCTGAACTCAGTAAGGACACAGCTCATAATTAATCCTGTGCTATATAAAACCCCTTAAGCCTAAGCCACCGTACTATTTCCAACTAGCCATTTAGTCTGGATTCAGTTCTGTGAAAAACTTCAGTGTCATGTCAGACTTCTTGCTCTTGTGGGATCTGTAGAGGTAGGAATTCTACTGGTCTAATCTGACTTCACTGTTTATGACAGCTGAGCTGATTTGCCTGGGATATGCTGCGTGCAACAGCAAGAAGCTGTACTTGAGCAGACATACATAGATGTATATTGTTTTTTGCACTAGTTTGAGCCAAAGAACTAGTTTGACCTTGTGGACTTATGGAATTTTGAGTCTCAGTAAAACAGAAGATTCTGGGAGTGTGATCTATTAATTTTTCCTAAGGAGAGCCCTGTTACAAACTGAGTAATAACATTTTCAGCACATTTATTTCGTGATTGTTGTGTTATTTAATCAGGGAGGTTCCTGTGAATAAGAACATTTCGGATTAACATATGACTAGAGAATATGGTCTCATTGAAAAACATAATCAAAAACAAAAACAAAAACAAAACCCAAACAACTTTATCATTTTGAATTGAAATGTAGCTCTTTTCTCAAGGTTTAATATTTTTTTGCTTTTTATGAAAATTGAATAGAAAGGCGTGGCTACGTTTCCAGGTGGAAATTCTGATACATATTGTAGGTGATAAATAATCTCATATGCTGTCTGCTACATTGCACTTAAGAGTCTGACAAAGAAAATGAATAAATCTGTCAATCTCCAAAGTTGCTAATGCACGTCGATACCTTATGTCTGATACTCCCTCAGAAGACTGAAGGTGGAAAGAACATCTGAGAAGGGAACAGTATTTTCTCTGCCTCAGGCACTGAAGATATGTGACTTGCTGGCCTTTCTAATTTTTGCAGAGCCATGGTATGTGTGCTTCTATAACCTTTCAGTCCAGACAGCAACTGGGTAAATGCCAAGGAGAGCATTATCTGCTTTCTAATCAGCAAACTGGCTACTGCATGAACAAGGACAGTGAAAAACAGAAAGCTTTTTTCCTCTATAACCCCAGTATGGTGGTTATAGTAACAGAGCATATTGATTCAAGTTCAGTATTTTTCTGTTTATCACGTACTAGGCCCAAAAAATTATTTCATTTTTGTTAGCTGAGTTAAAGGGTCACAGTGTGATTGACAGAGATTTAGAAGAACATCACAAAACTGTTTTAATAACCGTCATGAAATACAGTTTGGATATTAGGATTTTGCAGAGATTTCTAGCAGTGGATTTGATTTTTTTTACTATGTACTTGATAAAGAAAGTATTCTTGTTAAATGGGAAGCATCTGGTTTAACAGCTATTTATACTAGTATCTATATTATTAAAAGCACCCATATGTCACTGTTGAGTTATGTGAGAAGGATAAATAGGGATGTGGGGGTTGGAATTGTCTAAATATGAATATGTAGTTGTATTTGACAGTCTGGTATATCTAGAATAATTATACAAGGCTAGTGTACATGGCAGTGGACCAAAGGGACAATTCCTCTCTGTTGGAGTTGTAGCTGGAGGCCAAACATCTCTCTCCCTCTCCCTCTCCCTCTCCCTCTCCCTCTCCCTCTCCCTCTCCCTCTCCCTCTCCCTCTCCCTCTCCCTCTCCCTCTCCCTCTCCCTCTCCCCCCACAGCCCCCCCCCTTTTTTTTTTTTTTTTGTTTTGTTTTTGTTTTTGTTTTTTTTTGTTCATTGTGTTTCTTTTATGAGTGTTCTGTGAGTTTCCCTTCAGACTTCAGGCCTTGCCAGGTAGCAAACACCAAATACCTAATTTAAAAACCTCCCACTCCTGTTTGAAGTATAGCTCCTAGTTTTGTATACTAATATTGATGTTCATGTTGCTTCATCTCTGTCTACCAGTAGGTACATAAATATTTGCAGCACACAGATTGCATATGCTAGTGATGATGATGCTGGGACATAAATCTTGGTGTTAGCTTCTTACTCTCTTTAAAGGATGTGTCCTAAGGACATGTTTGAATAATGTTTTTAAAAAGGTCATTTTGTACCTTGATGTACTTTCATTTTCCCCCAAAAGGATTTAATGTGTTAAATATAAATTTCTTAGTGGTTTGCTTATTTTAATTAAAATCTCAAAATATTTGTGACAATTCAAATATTTTTTCCTAACCCATCTAGCTTGTACCTTGGAATTGAAAATGATCTAGCAGTTCTAACAACCTAACTTTTTTTCACACCTTAATCTTCTTGTCTGTCTCCAATATGACCTTGAGCAAGTCATCTAAGCTCCTGTACTTTGACTTCCCTACCCAAAAATATTGATAGTCATATTTGTCTGGATGATTAATTTGTTTTAATTAACAATTATCTTTGTTTATATTGGAAAATATATTTGAGATCCATGGATGGAAACTAGGATGTAAACACGAAGTATTTTCTGCTGCTAAGAAATCTATTTTTCCACAATGACAAAACTGCAAAAAGAGAGACGAATGCAGAAAAATGCCTGTATAACAGCAATTCTGGCCTCCTGGGAGCAAGTTAACATTTTTTCCTGAGAGGACTGATCTGCTTATAGATTAGATAATCAAACACAGATGCATTATTCCGGCAAGGTGTTTTAAAGGAGAACCTTGACTATAAATAAAGATGCTCTTTGGCTATTCTGTAAATGTTCTGGGGAAAAAAAAAGAGAGTCAGAGATCTGGGAAACTTTCTCTTTTTTTTATGCTTTTTTTCATGCTTTTTTTCACGCTTTATCAAGCTTGGCTCTGGGGTAGCTTGCTTGCTCCCTTGGCAACTCAGAGGAGAAAGTACACACAGCTTCACTCCACAGTGAAGCTGGGACTCCCACACCCCTCGCGGGCTTTTTCCCCTTGCTGGGGAGTCCATTTCACTTCTCTGATCAGGGGTGATCCAGTGATGGGGGAACTCCTCCTCAGGTCACAGCGACTAAATAAAGCTGCTTCAGTGGACCCCCGTATCCTTTGCACTAGTCTAAAGTGCGACTTCAGTCCTGGATTCTACTTTGGTTCTCTGCTTTTCAGAGTCTCTCGTTCTTGAGTCGTTTCCAGAACTCCAGTGTTCTTTTTATTTGCATATTCAGATGCTATCCGATGAATGGGAGCAGATACAGGTAATAAGGTGAATTCTTAATTAACAAACAAGTAAATAAGGTGATTAATCAATATTAAAACAGGAATAAGGCAAATTCTTTAAACAGAACTAGCATTAACAATCTTAATGGAATTGCTTAACAATTAAGTAACTAAAACATAGATCATTTGAATATAACTTGTTTATAACATAAACATCAGCATGGCATGTGAAATGCCTTGATGAATCTGAGGATTTTAAAAAAGGCATGGAAAAAATGTGGGGATGGCTATAATGAATCTCATTTTGCTCTCAGTAACACTCATATAAAGCCAGAAGAGCTACATATTAAATAAGAGGGCTTCACTGAGGAGAACTTTCACCTCGCTTAAAAATGCATTTTCTAGATAAAATGTCTTTGGGTTTACACCCCATGAACTTGAAAACAGAACCTTGGCCAGATATATAATCTCTTAAATGCTCTAAATTTTTTCTTAGGTATCACGGAATCATACAACTGCTTAAGTTGGAAAAGACCTTTTAAGATCATTGGGTCCAATGGAAACTCAGCACTGCCAAGTCTACCACTAAACCATGTTCCTTATTTACACATTTTTTAAATACCTCCAGGGTATTTAAATCACTTCCCTGAGTGACCTCTTCCAATGCTTGACAACCTTCCAGAGAATAAATGTTTCCTAATATCCAAACTAAACCTCCCTGTGGTGGTGCAAGAGTTGTTTTATTAAGTTATTAAGTTATTTTTGTAAGTTTTATAAGAAGTTTTCGTAATGGTTCATTCCACTGTGCCCCTGCCCCCGCGCCCCTTTTTCTGTAATGGTTTCCCCCCTATGAGTTAGTTATATAACCAGATGTTTTATGTCAATCATTCCTCTCCTCCACCTGTCCCTGTCAATCCCCCTCTCTCTTCTCTTGGTCGCCCTGTCTATCACTTCGGGACCTTTCCCTGGATTCTGGAAAGATCCAGGAGAGGCGTCGAGTGATAGGCTGGTGCCTGGGAAATCTCCTTCTCCCCTCTTGTGATTCGTTCATTGTTCTGAAGTTGACACCCCCTGTTACACCCCCGTGTTCCCTTATTGGCTAACCCATTGTCACCACCCCTGGATCCTCCCCCGTTTATATGTTGCTGTTCAGCTTTGATCTGGGCTCTCTCTGGGCAGCAAGGGTCCGAGGCAGAGCTCCTTGCTGGACTCCCCTTTAATAAACCACCTTTTACCCTACTCAAAGAGAGTCGACCCTTTTTCTGCCGCCGTAGTCATGTCGCCATCAGGTCCATCTGCCAGTGTGGGGAACCAAGAACCCACCGGGAGGAGGTTACTCGCCCTGCCTGTAACCCCGACCGATCCGAGTTTGTCGCAGTGCAGAACTGAGCTAGCCTGTGGTCAACGCCTGCTAGGTGTGAGGGACACAGTGACACCTCCCCTAGCACAACTTGAGGCCTTTTCCTGTTGTCTTATTGTTTGTTAAATGAGAGAAGAGACCATGAAGATGGAAAGGCCACAGCTGTTTTGTTTTCAAACAGATGATATTTTTCTGAAAGTGAAATCTAGCCACTTAATGAATCTTCAAACAATGCATTTCAAGAAATTCCCATGAAAACACATTTACATTTCTTAATTTCCCCTTTTCCACATGGATGCTAACTGACTTCCCTGTTGCTCATCCCTGTGGTCATCAGCAATCTGGCCACAGGAGATCCTGAGGGTGTCAGGAGGGCTGCAGGGTCCTGGGGTGAGCCCATGGGCAATGGGAGCCTTGGAGGTTCTTCCTTGATCTAAGGGAAGGGTTTGGGGCATGGGGTGTTTACGCCAATCGTGCAGGTCAACACACAACAAAAGTTGTGTCTCAGTTGGGGTATTGGTTTTTACAAACGCAAAAAGCCCTAATGTCTGAGAATGAAAGCAGTGGGATCCACCTGACAAAATGTGGTGAGTGCCTGTTTGCCAACAGAAATGCAAAGGACTTCTGAGACACACTGGGACAGCTTGCTGCAGGATACCTGCAATGAACAGGTACAAGCTCTTCAGGAAATATTGCCAGGGAAGATATAAGCAGGGGGGCTGGAGGAGGTGCCCTCTGCATGAAATAGCAGCTCACTTATGTGGAGCTCCTGTATAGGATATACAACAGGCTGAGGGAGAGCTCATGGGTCAAGACCAGAGGAGAAGTAAGTGATGGTGGCATTGTGGAGGAGTCTGTGGTCAAAAATGCAATATTCTTGGTGGGTCAAATATCTTGGTGAAACAAGTCCTTTAAATAATTCAGGTAAGTTTCTGGATTGCCATCAATGACAGAGCTGTCATTCAGGGGGTACCAGATAAGGTGAAGCACTGGGCCACAAGAGCCTCGATTAAAGGAAAGATGAAAAGCAGTCACCTGAGAAGGAAGAACCTTCTGCCATGGTACAGGCTGGGTCTGCTTGGGGAGCAGCTCTGCATAAAACTGTTGAGCTCTTGAACAGTGACACATGAGCCAGCATTATGCCCTGGCAGCAAAGACAGCCAACAGTGTCGCAGCACACATTAAGAGAATCATGGCTAATAGACAGAGGGAAGAGACTATCCTCCTCTTCTTGGCATTTGTTAAACCTTGTTCTACTCTGCACTGGTATGGCCACACCTTGAATACTGTGTGCAGTTTTGGTCACCACAATATAAGAACAACATTAAGCTATTAGAGGGTGTCCAATGGAGGCCATGAGGATGGTGAAGGGTCTGGAGGTGAAGTTGTATGAGGAGCGGCTGAGATCACTTGGTTTGTTCAGCCTGGAGGAGATTGAGAGGAGACCTGATCTTTACCATCCTTCTAAGGAGAAGTAGAGGTGCAGGTACTGATATCTTCATTCTCATGACCAGTGAGAGGATTCATATAAATGGCAAGAAGCTGAGTCAGGTGAGGTTTAGGCTGGATATCGGGAAAAGGTTTTGCAAGTGATCACAGCACCAAGCCTGACAGAGTTCAAGAAGCATTTGGACAATACTTTCAAGCACATGGTGCGACTTTTGGGGTGTCCTGTGCAGGGCTGGGAGTTGAACTTGATGATCCTGATGAGTCCCTTCCAACTCAGCATGTTCTGTGATTCTGTATTCACACCATCCAATTTTAGGCCCTCAATAAGAGAAAGATCTCAACAAATTAGGATGAGTTAGCTGAGGCTGCCAAAATGTTTGGGAGCTGAGCCTGTGAGGAAAGGCTGAGAAAGCTGGGATTGCTCAGCCTGGAGACAAGATGGCTTCAGGGGAACAAAAGAGCAGACCCTAGTCTGTAGCACTGTGCTTTTTAGATGGTGGAGCTGCTACCTATATCCCAGTAGGCATCTCCTATGGGAAAGCCACTTGGGGAGGATTCAGGCAAAGCAGTCAAGCTCACACGTCACACACGCCATGGCTAGGCTCAGCAAAGAGAGGCAAGAAGGGCCTTTGCATGAATCAGTTCCAGTGAGGTTTACTCCTGGCACTGAAGAGAGGTCAAGGACAAAGACCTTGCCATGTGCTGTGCACTGGCCTCAACAGGGGTCAGGGACCAATGGTCTGGGGGCAGAGGGGCGGTACAAGGGGCAGGGCAAAAGTCAGTGACCTATAGGAAAAACAGAGCTGGCCACCTGGGGTGCCACCACCAGTAGGGAAACAGGGAAAGGAGAAACCCCTACAATTAGGGAAATATGGGAAGAGCAAACTGGGGTGGATCACTGTGTTGCAAGGCAGCATGGGGGAGATCCTCTCTTTCAGCCTAGGCAGGGAAAATTTATGGTGTTTCTTTCCAGGACAGGACCCTGGGAATTACCCTGAGGGGATCTGGGCATTCCACAATAGTCTTTACAGGGAGGCTGTTGGGGCCACAGGCTCTCCACAGTGCTTCCTGGTGGGAGGATGAGAGGTAAAACTGTAAGCTGAAATAGAGGTTTAAATTGTTTATAAGGAGAAACTTTTTCCCCATGAGGATAGCCCAGCAGTATAGCAAATTGCCCAGCAATGTTACATAACCTCTTTCCTTGGTGATTTTCAAGATCAGACTAGGTAAATCCCTAAACAACCTGGTCCGATCCCACGTCTGGGCCTGTTTTGAGTGGAAGGTTAAACTAGAGACCTACTCGTGTCCTTTCATACCTGAATTACACTACAAGTCTATGAGAAATAGTGAGAATGGCACTTTTTGAAGCTTAAATACTCATTCTAGAAAGGCTTAAAATTACTTCAGTTAAGTGCCAGGCAGGCATCATCTTCAGTGATTCAAGTGCCTAATTTCTTATTTCTAGGTGAGGCAGACACTTTGACAGGTTTGAAGAATTTGGGTGCTTCTTTAAAAAAGAACAACAAAAAACCACACAACTGAATTGTACCTATGGCAGCTTTTCTTTACTCATCTTTTCTAAGAAAAGAAGTGGCTGGTGAGAAGGAAAATAGCTTCCTGATCCTGCAGAACTATGGAAATAGAAAAAAAGAGATAAATCTTAATACCTCTCTCCAGCACTGCATATTCATTGTACCTATATTCTCAACCAAGCATTCAGAAAAACTGGCTACCTGTAAGGAATGGATTATTTTTCTGCTGGTTTTATATCACAGCATCATGTGCAAAAAGAAGACCCATTCACAAACATGAGTTTCTGAAACATTTGCTGGCCTTTTTCCTACAGACAAAGCAAACCAGCCATTTACTAGGGAAAACAGTTTTCTTCTTTTCATCAATATTAACGGGAACACTTTAAACAAGATCTGCCACTTTGTGGGAGATTGATGTAAGGAAAATAAGACCAGCAGGAAAACTGGAAGATAGGATAGGAAAGAAGAATTTGTTTTCTAATTACTGCCACGCAATTATCTTAGATACATTTTATTCAGAGTCTAGGAAGTAACTGTTAGACTCAGAGGTCATGGTAGGCATAAGGAATACATTGTAGCTGTCAGGGTGTAATGAATATTTTTTGACCTATGAACAAACAGGAAACTGACACTTTAAAAAATATTGCCATTGCCTAAATCTTTCAGTTTCTTGCTATTATTCATGGCTTAAATACACTTAAAACTGGGGAGATGGCATGGGAAATTGTGTATGTATGGGTTTAAGCATGTCAAAGTTGTAGAAAATGGATTTTAGAAGACACTGTAAGGTTCCACATCGAAGTGTAGGAAGGTATATGACATGGCTGAACACAGGTGAATGAGAACAGTTGCAGAGGGAAGACTGCTTTTTCTGCTTTGGGCAGGCAAAATAAGAGTAGTTTAATCACCCTGCCCCCCACTAAAAAAGAAGGTAAAAAATCTTTAAGAGAGAAGTTGAAGGACACATCCTGTTTTAAGACTACAATGTGGCCCTAAGAAAAAGTACAAAAAGGAAGGTGATTACACAGAACAAAAACCTTGGAATGTCGGGTTTATTTTTCTCTGGAAGCTGAGTCCTGTATCTAGGGACTTTGCAAATTCTCTGTAAAAGCAGCAGCATATATCAAATCAAAATGAATCAATTACAAACTTGTCCTTCTAATTGTCTTGCTGTAAGCAAGCTGATCAAAAAGCTTAATCAACATTATAAACTGGCCCATAATTTTGGTGAAAAGATTTAGATGTGGGAAGTCAATGTTCCCTGTATTCTGGTGTGGACAGGGACAGTTAAGCTCTATCCAGTCAGTGAATGAACTTGCTCCTGACACACCTGAGAACAGAACTCTGACTTTCTTATATTGCCTTGAAGGTTAAAGCATTGGAGAAGATAAGGCAAAAAACATCATTTCCTTGAAAGACCCTTAGCAACCTACCAAACTGGAACAGAGGGAAGAATCTGGAGCAATTCACTTAGACAATAAACATCTGTATCTGCAACCATCTGTAGAACTTCAGAGTTTGTAGTCATGTTTTGGGGCTGCCCTATTAGTTTGTCTGACATGTAACAAATTTCTCAGTCATTTCTTTACTGCACTTTATAATCTCAAACACTTTATAAGAATGATCACTACTGAAATCACATAAGCATGCTGAAAACTATAGTTTTAATAGGCTAGTCTGGCTCTGAATATTTTAAGTGAAGAATATTACCACCTATAACTGACAAGGACTAAAACTGTAGTTACTAAGTTGTCTTTGATTAGATAATTATTGAATTATAGCTTTTGTTACCTGCAATTTAAAATACTTGGACAAGTAATGTAACAAATTCTACAGCTGACCAGTAAAGTACCCAGCACCAGATATATTGTAGTAATATAAAAACCTGAAGGAAGTGATTTTTTTTCTATTGGTGTATATATAAAACCTACTCCTAAATTATAAAAATAAGGTACTCATATGCCCTGTGATCCTATCAAGTTAATTTAATAATGTTGTTCTCATATAGGTTTATTAGGAGTAGGCCATGACATATTTGTGTTTGTGACCAAACCCCAACATAATAGAACTGCAACGGTCCTCTCCAAGAGATATGACTTGAAGATCCCTAAGCCCGTTTTCTGCTAATGTGAATCTCCATGATAATGCTGATAGAAAGTGATGCAGTTCAAGGAGTCCTGGAAACAAACAAATAAAGATGTCTTCTTTCAAGCATAGTACTTTCAGCTTCCTTTTTGAGTCACTTTTTGCATGTGCTGAATTTTCACAAATATGCAAAAGACAATCAGAATTTGATATGAATGAGTCAAAAAGTGGATAAGAAAGGCTGAACAAATACTTTTTTCACTAACAGTGGTCTGCACTATTCTGTAACAGTAGAAGATGGGAAAGGACACATTCTTCTAAGAAAACATTTGTAGTGAAAGATGGAATTCCACCCTCTCTGTAAGGAATGGTTTTCTTTCTTCCCTACTATTCCTTTTTCAGCTTTTCAAGGTTACCGACCAGATCTGTGTAGGTTTTAAAACCTTATTCTTTCATCTAACCTGGTGTCATCTGAGTTAAATGAGAATGTGTTGGCAGGTTGAATTTTCTCTACTTACTTTTGGTACTGAAGTTGAGTGTCCAGATATCCCACTGCTACTTAGCCATTTCTCCTCAATATTCTCCTTAATTAATACTTTTGCAGAACACTTGAGGCACATGGTGAAATATTGAAAACCTTCAGTTACTTTTTCTTCTTCCACACCTCCCTTCTGGATTCATCCAGTTCAGTAGAGCTGTAATTTTTAATAGTTGTACTTAGATGAAAAGCAGAATGACCCTTGTCCTTATCTGGGAGAAGATTAAGACCGGTCAGATTAACTACTGCCTTGGCCAGTTCTGGCTTACAGAGAGTAATGAGGGAGATACCAGAGAACTGGAGCCGCCTCTGATGGTTTCCTGAGCTAAGAGCTGATCGCTTGAAGGAAGGATGAGAGGTGTAATGATTTACACTAACAAACAACCCTCAATAGTTCATATTAGCCAGAGGAGACATTTGTCCACCTTCTAGGCCATGTGTTCAGTCAATGCATGCTATTACACAGAAATAAAAGAAAATATGAAAGATACTGATGTGACAGATGGCTGCTTATGGCAGAGAATGGCTTGAATGTTCTGCCACAGGTTAAAGAAAATAAATATATGAAGTGACTTTACTAAAGAAATACCGTAAAATACTGCCATCTTATATCATACACTCAATAAGCCCTTTAACCTTGTTTGTTTCTTTATTTCAGGGTTTCTGAAGTTATTACACAGAACTACTTTGAACTTAAGAATTTTAGAAATGAGTGGTAAAATAACCACTCTCAACAGAATATTCCTTGTAGGATTTTTGTTTAGAAATAGCTTTTTCTTTCAGAAAAACTGGTCTGAAATAGTCCTAGCTTTTACTTTACAAAGTGACTATTTTAGAGTCCAGTTAGGTAGAACTATTTCCATACCTAAATTCATTCTGTAAGTGTCATGAGAATTTCTGAAATATCTGAAAGAGGAATGAGGTTTTGTGCAGCATTTTATAGTTGGATTTTCAAGATACAAATCTATGTCCAAAAGACCAGTGGTCTCTGTAGTGATTTTGCTTGTGCACTTACTCTTGTACCTATTTCAAACTGATTTACTTTATTCACACTCATAATTGTTCTTCCTCAACTGATATAGCACATGTGAATAAAGACCTGTTCTTGGGGTTCAGGAGAAATAGAAAATATTAGAATATCAAACTTAAATGAGAAGGGCTAAAAATTGTGCAGAGGTTAAATTTACAATTACTTTGCATACTGTGATATGCCTCTTTACCTTCTTTGGTGTGCTTGCTCTCCTCTCTTCAAACAGAACGTATTTTTGTTTTTCTCATCTTTCCATGTAGGTGATATCCAACAGATCATTTCCTAAAGAGATGGCAATTTAAAAAAAATACTTCTATTTGAAAAATGACCTGATGGATCTCTGTTTATGCACGATGGTGGAATCATACATTTACTCTTGAGACTCCACTTGCGTGTGTTTTCTTTCCATGTTTTACAAATAGAAGACCAGAACCCACCCTGACTGCATTGTAAGTGGATTTATTTAGAATTCAGCCTTTCTGGCAGTAACTGATATTCAGTTACTAAATTACCATGCCCTGTTTGATTAATTATATCAGAGTGCAATGAAATGAGCTTGATTAACCCACAGAAGACATAAGCACTGTTGTAAGCACATGAAGCAGCAATATGATTATTTTGAATTCAGAAAAGTTTGCAGTCTTTTTTTCTATATTAAAACATGATCAAGTTTCAATGAATCCCTGACAGTGACTAAAAGCTTAAAATGGAAAAAGAATTATAGTACTGTATGGAACAACTGTACAACTCAGAGACCATATGTGAACTGTTACATTGACAGATGTGTTCTCTCAGTCTATTATAACGATAACTTAATCAAGAAAATAGAGATACAATGTTTATTTCCCTCATGACTTGCCAGATTTCTATAATGTAACATTTAAAAAATACAATAACAATACTAATAATTGCAAAAATAATACCAAAAAGTAACTTGTTATCTATCTGCCATTCTTAGGCCCCTGCTCTTAAGACTTGGAATTAAGTTTCTGGAGACATAATTTTTGTTTTTCTCAGCAGTTTGCTAATTTATGCTGTACACCCTCTGCTGGTTTTGTTCCTCAGATTGACTACAAGCATGTCTGCCAGAAGTGTAGCCTGAGCACTATTTGCTTCTAAGCATAACAAGTGATGATCTCACATGTTATGAAGCAGATTCAGATATAAATATAGATTTTATATCTCATCCAGTTATCTGAACTTAAAACCATTTAAATATGACCATTGGTCAATTTAAAAAAAAATTTAAAAAATTTCCTGCCTTTACAGAGCTATGACTGTGTCTGAGGGCTCTAGAGCTTCTACAAGCTTTCATTATTTGGTTCCTTTCCACATGAAAGGAAAGGTTCCTTTCCTCATTGACACAGTCATTTTTACTTTCAAAGGTGTAATTGAAGGTCCATGGTAAGGAATGTCACTGGTGCCAACCTTTCTAAAGGTGAGATACAATAGATGAAAAGGACAGAAAAATTTTACTGTGTAATTCCAGCATTTGGTCATGTTTGAAGTTTCTCCTAATAATTCATTCATGTTTGGAAACAGTATTCCCAATATGTTTTCATATTTCTTTTTGGGCCTATTACAACTGAGATTTTTTTTTGAGGATGAAATTTGGAGGTATTTCCTCTTAGATATGAAATGAGCTTTGCATACAGATTTTTGAAACAAAATTGCAGGAGCTGATCAGACAAAGGATGAAATCTATCATGACTGGAAGATGCCTTATGGAAGTGCATGAACTTCCAGAACCCTACCACACTGGCCCCTAGCCTTCAGTCAGTTTTAGGAGATCTCATAATAAGGTTACCTTACATGTTATTAAATTACTCACTAAAATTAACTGAAATTTGATTTTTTTTTTTTTTTGTTTTGTTTTGTTTATGTTATGCTGCTGATGTAGTTCTGATTGAGAGTTTCAGCATATGGGTAAAGCAAGACTTGTCAGAAAGATCTTGTACTAGAGAAACAGGTGTAGCTGCAATAAAACAGACTCCCTTATGGTCTTCAAAATATTACTCATGGAACAAAATGTAATAGTTTTACTTTTCATAATAATTATTTTTAATTTCTACTGGATTGTGAGTACACGTAATGAATTAATAGAATAGAAACTGTAATTTGTTAGCACATGAAAAATTTTACCACATTATATCTAAGGCTAATTTTACAGTGTCTCATAAGCAACAGTTTCTATATCATGCTAGGATTAATAGAATCCTCCTCTTCCTCCCTTTCCTCCCTCTTCTCCCCAAGTTCCAATCAGGTCTTTCTCTCAAGCTGTCTAATTATTTAAGATAATCAAGCTAAGCTCAGCTAACTCAACTACAAGGCTTCTGCTTTTTTCAAACTATGTGCTTTAAAGCTGTCCTTTTCCCCCAACGATGCAAGCTTGTTGTTGTTGTTGTTGTTGTTGTCAGTAAAGCCAATACTTTTTCAGAAAGCCTTGTTTGTGCTGAAAATTCAACAAGAAATAATTTCTAGTTTCTTTCCATACTTTGACCAAAAATTGCTTTCCTTTCAAAATGAAACAGTATGTATCCTTTCAAATTAAAATTCTGCATCCATTTCACTCCCCCTCCACTCCTAATTTGTAATTTTCCTTTGCTTTTGTGTGTTTGTTTGATTGTTCTTTGAGAACAAGGTGTTTTGTGAGAAAACCTCAAAATGGTATCGCAGTCTATGGCAGCAAGGCCATAGACACACCTTAATACTTACTTTCTCTAGCATAACACAGACTGTATAATGATATTTGAAAATTTCACCATTCTAATTAGTGATTCTTCTGTGAGGAAGTGGGGGAAATGGGAAAAAGAGAATATTTTGCTACAGTTTTGATTAAACTCTTTGTTGTAATAACAGAAAACAACAGTAAAAAGCACAAACATTTTAAAATAATTTATGATTAATTGCTAGTAAATCTGCTTTCAATTTCAACTGCTTAGTGTACACTACTTTTATTTTGGAAATTAATAGCAGATATATTCCTTTCTTACTGACAAGTTTGTTTTTAGAATTGCAAACACTTTCTTTAGTCCTTCAACAAATGTAAGATTTGCCTTTCAAATGAAAATATCACTTGGCCCATATGAATTATGACTATTGGCCACAATGAAAACCTTTTAATTCATTGTAGTTCACCTTTGACAATAAATTATATCACCAAGCTATTCACACAAAAAAATTATGCTTTTAGATGATAATTCCATGGTAGGATTTAGAATATTTTTGATAGAGAGAGTCTTGGCTTGTGCCCCTGAAGCCAACAGTGATTTCATTTCTGTCTCAATTTAGAGACAAGTTTAGGAGAAAACCACTTTAGAATGAGTGTTTTCTCTAAAGAAAAGGGTTTCAGCAATCTCTTCCTGCCAAGAAATCAGTATTAGTGGATGAAAGTGAAAAAACCCAACCATTTATTGATAGAGTACCCACACAGCATGGGAAAAAATGAATAAATACTAGGTATTGAATTGTCTGAGCTCTTACCCCACACAGAGACAACACTGCAGCCCCTCCCTTGGAAGGAAGGAAATAAACAACCGTGCGGCTGGAAGAAACAAAATGGCACCTGCTTTTGTCTCAGGGGAAAAAAAATCCCAAAAGGTCCTGCAGCATCTCAGGAAAAAACCATATAGGCACAAGGTGAATATCTGATGTTGGTCTCCTCTACAGAGCAGAAGAAGCTGGTGGATTTGGTGTCCTTTCTTTCACTGCGTTGGCTTTTCCAAGGTCTGGGGTCGAGAGGGAGTGGCCTCTCAGCTTCCTGCCAGTCCCCTGACTGCTTCGTTTCCTGTCCATTCTCTGATCTCAGACTAAAACTAAACTGATAGTTCACAAAAAAAAAAAAAAAAAAAAGGCCGCCAAAAATTGCTGGCGCAGTCTCCAAGGACAGGGAAAGAAAAAATAAACTAAACAACTTGCCTAAGCTAACAAAAAACCATGCTAGATAAGCAGCAAAGTAACGCAGTCATCAGTGCACCACAGACTTCAGAGAGTGAGGCTTTAAAAAAGCTGGAAAAAGAACCCAAAGGCTCCCCCACAAAACAGACGAAGACAAAAGCTACAGCAACAATTTCTAGGCAGAGAGCAGATGGTCAGGGAATTGAAAACCACACCAAGAAAACATTACATGGCTGCTGCAAAGGAGAAAGGTATGGAGAAATAAGTGTTCTGGAAGTGCTATGTTACCCTTGACATGCCTCTTGGTGTTCCAGAGTCCCTGGAGCCCTAGGCTTTGTGTTTTTCTTAAATCTAACCCTAACTGCAACCCTTACCCTAAGTGGAGCAGGAAAAGCAAGCTGACATGACCAGAACTAGGCTCAGAGGAAAGATGCTGAGGATGCCATGTTAGGACAAAGCCCTGACCACCTTGGCATGCCTTTTGTAGCTGCAGTGTACTTGGAGCTCTGTGTTTTGTGGTTTTATGGACCCTAATCCTAGCTGTAACCGTAACACTAGGTGGAGCAGTAAAAAGCCTCATGAGGGTGAGGCTGGTGCCAAGCAGAAACATGTGGAGGGAGCCATGTTTTGACAGTCCTGTGTTCCCTTTGTCATTCCTTTTGTAGCTGCGGTTCCTGGAGCTCTGGGCTTTGTAGTTTTCTGAACCCTAACATTAACCTAAACCCTAGTCGGAGCAGTAAAATCAGCCTCGGGCTGAGACTGGTGCCAAGCAGAAAGGTGTGGAGCGGTACATGTTGTGGCAGTCCTGTGCTCCCTTTGGCATGCCTTTTGTAGCTGCAGAATGCTAGGAGCTCTGGGCTTTGTGGTTTTCCAAACCCTAACCATAGGTGTAAGTCTAATCGTAGGTGGGGCAGTAAAAGGGGCCTTTTGCTGAGGTTTATGTGCCAGCATATCTTTGGTGGCAATGAGAAAATTTTGGAGGGGATAATGTTGGGGCAATACCATTTTTCCATATTTATGTGTTATTTTTAACCCTAAGCATATCTAAAGCCTCTCCCTGAATGGAGAAATTAAAGCTGCCTTTTTGTGTGGCTGAGGTGGACTGCACATGGTTCCTTCCATGAGGAAGGTGTTCAAAGGGCCATGTTGGGGCAGGCAATGCCATGCACCCCTTGGTGTCTGTTTTGTAGCTTCAGTGTCCTTTGGAGCTCTGGGCTCTATTGTTTTTTCAATCCTAACCCTAAGCATAACCGTAACCTTAAGAGAATTAATAAAAGCAGCCATTTTTTGAGGCTGATATGGCCAGCACATTGCTGGTGCCAAGGAGAAAGTTATTGAGGGAATAAGGTTGTGGAAGTGCCATGATCCCTTTGCCTAACCCTAAGATGAGCAGCCTTTTGCTGAAACTGAAGAGGCAATTTTTTATGGTTTATAGACATTTAGGTGTGGAATACTGTGGAATGAGTGTTTCCTTTAACAAAAAATGCTTCCAACAATCCCTTTCTACTAATGAGGTAGTAAGCCCAGTGGATGACACTGAAAGAAACTCAACTGTTTATTGACAAGAGTGCCAACAATGCATAGGAAAAAAATGGTGTGCAAATGCTAGATATTGAACTGTCAAATACCCCTCCCTCCTCTTACACACAGCCACACCAGAATAAAAAAAACCTAAATGCCAGGGAAAGACAAAAATAAAACCACAACGGCTGCAATGTGATGTGGAAAAGAAAAAAAAAATAGTGCTGGCTTTTGTCTCAGGGGAGGAAAAAACCAAAGGGTTCTCATAGCAGCTCAGGCAAAACCAGATGGGAAGCTGGTGAATTTCTGATGTTTGTCTCCTCTTCACAACAGATTAAGCTGGTGTATTTAATATCCTTTCTTTCACTGGGTCGGGTTTTGTGAGGTCTGGAGCCTGGATGGAGCAGCTCCTTGTCTCCCCACCGGTCCCCCACTTCTTGCATCAATAGCTCTGTCATGCCACGGACCAAACAAAACTGAAGAGTTCAGGAAAAAGCAAAAGCCACCGAAGGATTGCTGCAGCAGTCTCCAAGGCCAGGGAAAGGGACAAAAACTCTCTTCTTGCCTAAGCTAGCAAAAATCTCAAGCTAGCTAAGCAGCAGAGTAACCCCATCATAGGGCACCACTGATGCCTGAGAGGCAGGCTTTGAAAAAGCCCAGGCAACAGCCCCAAGATCCCCCATCCTCAGACCTGCTGAAAGCTACAGCAATCATTTCTGGGCAAAAGGCAGAGGATAAGGGAATAGAAACCCTGCTCAAGACAAGTAGTGATTTTCAAGATTAGAGCATTGTTTTCTATGAATAGATTACTTGCACCTCTTCCCTGTTAAGGAACGAATAGTTGGATTTGTTTTCCTCATCTCTCTTCAGGCCTGCTAACTAAATGAATATATCATATGTATTGTAGTTTTTTTCTTATTTTGAAGCATGGTTCTTGAATGATGAGCTGTGGATCACTGGATGAGCATTAGACATTAATCTTGCTTGAATCCACATAATATAGTAATCTCAGTGATGCTACTGGGTACTTTGTGGGTACCATCTGTCAGGAAAAATTATAAAGCAATGAGGTTTCTTTTTTTTTTCCCCAATGCATCCTATGAAATAATTGGATGAAACTGAACCTTCAAAAAGCAAGACAATTAAACACTTACAGTAAAAAATTTGCCAAGAAATGAACTGTGATGAAGCATAAGAAAAGTTCAGTGTCTGGAGATTTGCTAAACATTGTCAAAAAAGGCATTCAGTCTCACAAAGTTATTTAAATAGTTTACTGGGTTCCGTCTTTCTTTCTTTCTTTCTTTCTTTCTTTCTTTCTTTCTTTCTTTCTTTCTTTCTTTCTTTCTTTCTTTCTTTCTTTCTTTCTTTCTTTCTTTCTTTCTTTCTTTCTTTCTTTCTTTCTTTCTTTCTTTCTTTCTTTCTTTCTTTTCTTTTTTTTTTTTTTTATTAAACACTGTTGTCTCTCTCTTACTTACCTGAAATAGTCAATTATTCCCTCCTTTTACATATTGATTTTATTTATCTGGTTTTGTTAACTGTCCATGTTTTGAAGTCAGAGGATGAAAATATCCAGTGGTACAATCACCCGGCTGATGATGCACAATAATGGTGACATTATGGATTTGTCTTCAAATGTTTTGTTAAGACTAAAACATAAATGGACTTGTTTTAAATCACAACCATTGAAGTTTCTTGAAAAAAAACCAAACAACTGATTATAGGGTATTATTCCTGTAACTTGATTGTGTTACCCTAGTTTTTCTGAGTTTTTTAAAGCCTTTTGAATTTTCATAAAATGGAGTCAGACCTTTTAGCCACTGCACAATATTAGGAGCAATTTCTACCTTTTTCCCACATATGTAGCATAAACAAATCCTTTGCTTTCATTCTCTGTCCTTTGTTTGCATATTTCTAACCTGAAAACAATTGTAACTGACAGTTGGTCTGGCCACTTGGCTGGAGGGCGAAAAACCCCAGAAGCCAATCTTCGGCCAGACCCACAAATGTATAAAAAGTAAGAAATAAACAAGGAGGCTCTCTCCACCCTGACTCAGCTTGAGCTGGATCGGAGAAAGTCTCTGCTCTGTGAAAATCTCTCATCTCATGTGATTGCTTTGCGTGTCATGATCACAAGATTGAAAGACGATTTTGTTGAGCACACAAAATATTAAGTAATAGAATGAGAAGGAGAAGGAAACATTTTGCTGGACAATAAACAGTATTAAAAAATAATTCTACTGTGGCTTTTGAACTTAGAGTGCTTCTTTCATGGTAATATGATATTCCATTAATAGAAATAGAGTAGATGGATAAATGGAATCCTTTAATGTTTCTTAAATAACAGTTCTTATCAAAATGCAGTCTGAGTTAGAGAAACATTTGCAATACAGAGAAAGTTCAGACATACAAAAAAAAAAGATCTTAAATCAGAGTTTTTTAAAGCTGGGCACAGATGTTAATTACAAAGTTTTTACTACCTAAACAAATCCTTATTTTACTGCA
Organism: Hirundo rustica; assembly: GCF_015227805.2. Taxonomy (NCBI): domain Eukaryota; kingdom Metazoa; phylum Chordata; class Aves; order Passeriformes; family Hirundinidae; genus Hirundo; species Hirundo rustica. The sequence goes on along the minus strand of NC_053452.1, from coordinate 90,912,162 downwards.
GATTATATGTATTAAACCTAGAGCATAGTGTAAGATTTGTAGGGTGATAGACCTAGTAGTACCTACAAAAAGAAGGGAACAGAAAAAGTCTAAAGATACAGGAATGAAACGGGGATATTCATTATATACTCCTGAAGGTCAGTATGGGAGAAAAGTATCCTACAGTTTTCAGTTAAGCTCCTGTTTTCCCTTTCCTATCCATAGCACTTTGGCAATTTAATTTGTCATAGCAGGGCTCTAGAAGTGATCCTTGAAAATGTGGCATGCTAGTTTGCTATACTGAGTTTGTTTCAGCATATTTGAAAAAAATATTTCCATTTTGCTAAGTGCCAAGAAGGGTCAATTTTACTTCAGTGGATAATTTAAGGTTCACTGAGGAGCAGTTTGAATATATGCATATTTTGGTTATGCAAGAGTTTATGTGTGCTTGTTGAACATAAGGAAGTAAGTGATGGCACTAAATGTCTCAATTCTTGTAGCAGGAGTAATTCTGTATGTTAAGTTATATTATTGCTCAACATAAAGAGCAATACCTATCAATCACTAGGGTTAAAGCTGGATGCTGAATGAAGAATTTATGCATAGAGAGAAATAACCAGTAAAGAAACTGAGATATATTCTGAGTAAATCAACTAATATGAGCAGGCTACTTGGAAATGTCCTGGTGTATTGGTTTGGCATGGCCTGCTTTTAGGTAGCAGGGGGGGCCACAAAGATGGCTCCTGTGAGAAGCTGCTGGAAGCTTCCACCATGTCCAGCAGAGCCAGTGGCTGATGGCTCTGAGGATGGACATGCTGCTGGCCAAACTGCACCAGTGAGAGAGGCTGGTAACACCTCTGTGATGACATAATTAAGAAGAAAATCAAAATAAAAGTTTTGCTTCTAGTCAGAGAAGAGGAGGAGGCGAGAACATGAGAGGAAAACAACACTGAGACACCAAGGTTGGTGGAGGAGGGGGAGGAGGTGCTCCAGGCACCAGAGCCAAGATTCCCCTGCAGGCTGTGATGAGACCATGGTGAGGCAGCTGTGCCCCTGCAGCCCATGGGAATCCATGGGGGATGCAGAGATCCACCCCCAGCCCATGGGGATCCATGGAGGATGCAGAGATCCACCCCCAGCCCATGGGGATCCACGGGGGATGCAGAGATCCACCCCCAGCCCATGGGGATCCATGGGGGATGCAGAGATCCACCCCCAGCATGTGAGGGAGGTATCCATGCTAGAGCAGGTGGATGTCTTGAGGAGGCTGTGATCCAGTGGGAGACCCGCTGGAGAGAGGGGACCTGCTTCCAGGCTGGAGCAGCCGGTCCTTGGAGGACTGCAGCCCATGGAAGAGTGACACACATCACAGCAGGTTTGTGTGTCAGGGAGGACTGTCTGCCCATTGCAGGGGCTCACACTGCAGCAGTTTTGGGAGCACTGCTGCTCATGGACCAAGGCTGGGGCAGTCCACAGAGAGCTTTTTCCCATGGGAGGGACCCACGGCCTCACAGGGGAAGGACTCCTCTCCCAGAGCAGTGGAAGAAAATCTCAGTGATGAGCTGACCAAAACCCCCATGCATTGTCTCCTTGCACTGTAGGTGGGAAGGACGGAGGGGCTGGCTGGGGAAACAGTGTTTTAAAGGCTTATTTTACTTCTCATTATCCTCTTCTGATTTTGCTAGTAATAAATTAACTTTGTAACTAAATTTGAGTCTGTTTTGCCTTTGAAATATTTCTCCCGGTCTTTATTGCACTTATGAAGCCTTCGTTAACTTTTTTTCCTTTTCCCTTCTTTGCCCAGCTGAGGCAGGAGAGGATGTGCAAGTGACTCTCGTGAGTATCTGGCATTGGGCCAGTGTCAAACCATGACACCTAGTTTTCAGTATTAGGTTACAACCAATTGAAAAAATAAGTTTTCAGTGACTTGAACTAATTATTTTTTAATGGTGAGATTGTGATTGCTATGATTGTTGAACCTATAACTTTAACGTAATTAAATATACTTTTTATTTCTTATTTCATAGAAATACTGTACTTAAGAACTCTATTATCTATTGAAGTAACTCTTCCTTGTACTTACATCTGATGCACAAATAAAAGCACAAACAGTAGAATTTATATTAATGAGGATTTATGCCTTTAGCAATGGAAATAGAATCTCTTTGCACGAACTGAAAACTTATGACTACTGTCCTAGGTTACAATGTAAGATGTGCCCAAAGTATGTATTCTATCACCATCTACATGAGCTGTTGAAACTAGGTTGGGCAGTGTTTCCCTTGCCCCCTCCCTCCAGACTATCTTCTGTTAATGGCCCATCAATGCCCTGCTGCATGACTCATAGATAACTCCCTCCAGGAACTATCTCTGTTTAATGGGCAATCAAGGACCCATTGCAAGACTGATAGAATGATATCAGCCCATTGTGAGATGCTCCACCCAGGGGGAGGAGTCAAGCATTCCCACCAGGATATAACCTGGGATTTGGGACAGCACAGGCAGCTTTACTCACTGGATTCCCAGAGGATAAGAGCTACCAGACCTTTCTGCAGGAGCACTGCTTCAACAAGACCACTTCATCTGGACTGTTACCACCACGGTGTCAGGTTGTATTCTGACTCTGTCAGTGATCTTTTGTACTATTGCATGTGTTTTATTTTATTTTACTTTACTTTTTTTTCCCCCCTCTCCTATTAAATTGATTTTTCTGACTTGGAGTCTTTGCTGGTTTTGCCTTCAAGCCAGCACAACTACTAAATAAACTTAAATTGACAACACCAGTATTTTTTTTTTTTTTTCTCCTACATATAGAATTTGGCTTTGTAGAGCAATAGAAAGTCATATATCACATGCTGAAATGGGGAAAAATTTAGTTAAACCACTTAAAAAATACTTGAATACTTATCAGCTCTTTCAGAAAAAGCCCCAAACCCCAAAAATATACAAACAAAAACCTCCAAACTACTAAAAAAACTTCAAGCCAAAACAAAAAACTAACCCCACACAACTATTTCAAAATAAATGAGAAGTTCTTAGGAATGCAGGTGCTATTCTGTACATTTTATTCTTTTGGAGTAGTAAAAATGCATGCAGAAATAGAATCTGACAATTCTTCTGTTTAGAAAGTTAATAATGTCCGTCTTCTACCTTTGATAATACAGTGATCTAAATGTGAATTAACCCTGTTTTATCTTGCTATGCCACAAACATATATATACTGTTGTTCCCATGTGCATATACACTTCTGTTTGTTCTTCTACAAACTCTCTTTAGTCATCTAGTAATCTTATTTGGATTTTCCAATTCTTATTGAAGTTTTGTTACTTGATTTTAGAAGTTTTTATAGAAATATCATTAGAACCTGGGAAAGCTCTTAGTCACTAGGAATCCAGAGGGACTAGAGGTGGGTATTTTTAAAAGCATAGCCAGACATCTAAATCATAATCCTGTAATTATATTATAGGTTTCTGATGATTTTCAGTCTCCCGTGGGCACTACTAGCTTGTAAACAGTTCACAATCTCATTATAAAACAGAGTTAGCAGGAGATCAGGAAGACCTGACGGTTAAATCAGAATTTCCATTCACATGCTAATGCACATGCATTGCATTGCAGAGGAGGTTTCTTTGGCGCTGCAAAGCAAGTTCTCTGGCTGCCTACTAGGACACTTTCCCTGGCTGAGTATGGAGGCAACATTTTCCTGGTCATCAGAAGAATGAAGCAAACCCTATTAGATTTGTTCTCAGTCTGGAAGCAGGAAATCAACTTTGAAAATGATTTAAATGTCTTGCCTGGGGTGGGCCTTTTGCCACTTTGAGTTCAATAGTTTGATTTGACAGAGCTCTTTGCCAGATTTCTAATGTATATAGGTAGGTGTAAGGGATGAAAATGAAGTGGTGTTTTTGGATTTATATTAGCTGAACTTTTATATTTAGTTTGCTGAGTGTTGTTTTTTTTTTTTTTGGGGGGGGGTGTTATGCTATTATTAGAAAAATCCTGTTTTGAAGGGCAATTCTGGCAAAGAGGCTTATGGCTACATTAGTGTGCAGTCAAGCATATTTGAAGAAGGTCACCTGACTGAAGACTCGATGCTCCACTGTTGTTTTGGGGCTTTTCACTTTTGACAAGCTTTAGTCTGATTGTATGGACTGAATGCTTTTGCCTGTATTTCTGTATTTCCATCATGGGCAGAGGCAGACAGCATTCAGAATGCTTCATTCATGTCCAGGCACAGAAATTTTTTGTTTAACTCCACTCACTATATTCCCATGCAACATGCCAGTTGTGATTAATAAGCAGTACCTGAAGAAAAAGAAAGTATAATCATAGAATAGTTTGGGTTGGAAGGGACCTTTAGGGGTCATCTAGTTCAACACTTACATACATTCAGGTTCTTCAGCTAGTCATGAACCTGATCTAGTCTTACAGTGGGAAGCACTTTGGTCCCTCAGTTGCTATCCTGCTATCCATCCTCTTGAGAGGTGTGAAAAGAGGTTGCTCTTGAGGCAAAAAAGCTTACTGCAGCCTTCTTGTTTCCAGTTTGTCAGTCTTGCTGATCTGATGGGCTGTACCTACTCTGACCTTCTTTTTCACCCTGACATACCTATAGAAGCCCTTCGTGTTACTCTGCATCCCTTGCCAAGTTCAGCCCCGTCCACATCTTGCCCTTCCTGACCTCATCCCTACAAAATCAGGCAGCATTCTTATACTATTTCCAGAATAATTGTCCTTGCTTTCACTGTCTGTGTATTTTCTTCTTGCCCTTTGATTTGACCAGCCAGTCTCAAATCAGCCATGCCAGTCTCCTGCGCTTCTTTTCTGATTTCTCATAGCTGAGAATCCAGAGCTTTTGCACTCTATGGAAAACATCATTGAAGATCTGCCAGCTCTGTTCTGCTCCCTTATCCTGAAGACAGTTTCTCATTAGTGTCTATTCACTAGCTCCTTGAACATCTGAAAGTTTGCTTTCCTAAAATTGAGGGTCATTGTTGGAGTCCAGGGCATTCCTTTGGCTACCCTGGAGGGTCAGAGACCTGGACAGGGGGGGTCTGGGACCCTGGCCGAGAGCCTAGAGGGACATTGGCTTTGATCTCAGTCCATGGGAAAGGCTTCCTGCACTGCGGGAAGGATTGCAAGCCACAAGAGTGTAAAAGATAGTTTAGCTTATCACAGGGTGAGGAAACAGTAGATTTGGGGTTTTAGTATTGAAGTGAATGGGGGCAACATGGAGGATTTGGGGCGTTGTTTCCTGCTTCTTCTTCTTCCCTTGCTCCATTTTCAGCAGTGACGGTGGTACAAAGTAGTTTCAAGAGATTGGGTCAAAGTAGGGATGACCTTTTTAGTAGAAGTGATAGGTATTGGCAAATAATGATAAATTAAGAATACGTAGCAATTAGTATAAAAGATAGAGACAGCCCCGCGCAGGAGGAGTCGAGGAGTCACCAGATGCCCGAGCAGCTGCACAGACCTTTGTTGGGCACTGAGAAAATTGTAAGATAAGAAACAATAAATGAAGTGCGCAACCTTGAAAAATCAGAACCTGAAGACTCCGTCTCTTCCTTGCGTTTGGCTCAGAGCTTTGCAGAGGGCAAAAAGACTCTAAAACCACCTGAATCTCGGAGAAAAAAAAACAAACCCGAGAGGTCATGACTTTGCTCTTCACATGACCCATATCCATCAGGACTGTGAGCTCCCGAACTGCATGATCACTGTGGCCCAGACTGCCTCTAGTCTTGTGAGTGAGCCCCAGTTAGCTCGCATTTGTGACCAACAGTCCTGTATTGCATCCCCTCTGGTAAGGCTGCCTATTACCTGACTTAGGAAGTTATTCTCTGTTGCATTGCATCCCCACACCTAAGCAAATATTTCCATATAAGGAAAAGAGTTTCAGTTTACCTCTGAACTTTTAAGGGAGAATCACCAGAACCTTCTGTGTGTCTCTCATTGTAATTGGCTCGGTGCCAGCACAAAGGCACCTATTAGATCTTTGAAATGTACCTTGAGACCTGTAGCTGTCTCTGTTGGGCAGCTTGCCAAAACACCCTCCTAAATTGTTATTCACTTAAGAAAGAGCACAGAGTTGCTTGGTGCTTTTCGGCATGTCTTAGCAGGTGCAAGGGGCTTCCCTGCACTGTGCTCAGCCTTTGTTCTTTTGTATAGTTTGTTATTTTCTGCTTTAATTAAAACCTTTTTGCTTTTCAAAACACACATGATCAGCTGTCTAATTATTATTATTAAGCCATTTCTGAGAGATTTCTGGACACACTCAGAGTGTGTTGAACCCTCGTGGGACTTAATACACACTGGCCTCATGTAGGGATTCAGTAATCCTCCATGCTTTCCAGGAGTCTCCTGGATTGCCTACCGCTCATTGTGCAACTTTCCCAGCAGATGTTGGCGTGGTTAAAGCCCCCCTGGAGGACAAGAGCCTGTGAGCACAATGCCTCCTGTAGCTGCAGCAAGAAGGCTTCATCAGTAGGGGCCCCTTGACAGAGATCGACCACAAGGTTCCCTTTGTTACTCCTGTCTGAAATTCTTACCCGCAAGCTTTCAACCTGCTCAGAGCTATTCCTCAGGGACAGCTCTTCACAGCATATCCATTTCTTAATGCAGTGGGTAACCTCTCCATGCTTCTTTCCTCCCCTGTGTCTTCTGGACATTCTGTAGCTGTCAATAGCCACATTCCTGCCATGGAATTCATCTTACCAAGTTTCTGATGCCTTTCCCTTGGTCTTAAAAGTTAAGAGCCAGGTGTGGTTAAGGGATAAAGGGGTTTTTACCTTGGTATTTATTAAGGGTTCTTATGGTGCACTTTGCCAAGGTAAGATGTGCTGAAATGCACACAGACGATAGATCACATGTATAATTTACAGACCTTGCAAATTAGCATATCTAACAAAGATGCCCCAATGAGAGCCTTGAATGAATAGCATGATATCCTCTCATCCTGAGGAATTGCCCCCTGGATGGGCCAAATCTTTAATTTACAGGATGTATTGTAGAGAGGACCTTGGTTTCCCAAGATAGCGTAGGGCTTTCTGGCCTCCACCTGTGAGGCCTTTAGGATGTTTGGTCTCCTGTCCTAACAGAATATGCTAAGGACTATGCTAAGTTATCAGACTTAAGGAATTACAAGTATGCATGCTGAGAGTACTGAGGATGCATAAAAGATACATAAAATGTATATAAAAGGCAAAACATCATCTTCGCATCATTTCAGTAGTGGACACTAGGTCATAGGTAGTATAAGATCCGGTAATGCATTGTGGGAGCTATGAAATTAGATAAAATTGGATTTTTTATGGCAAATGTCCTGCTAGCTTTGGTCAAGTTAAGCTTATATCCTCTTTACCTTCTGACATAGTGCTGTGATCCTCTGAAAGAAAAGCTGGGAGTGATAATATTTGGCATCACTCTATTTGGAATCATTTAGGCTGTAAAAGACCTTTAAGACCACTAAGTCCATCCAAATGCCTCCTTACATATCCTGAAACTCCTTGCAAATTCAAAGAAAGAATAATTTTACTTGTGGGGTTTGTGTAACTTTTGTTCTTTGGTGGGGTTTTTTTTGTTTGTTTGTTTTTAATGGAAAACAAATTTATGTATTCTCTTCTAGAATGTGAAGATATGAGAATTCAAGGAATTGACTAAAAATGCATCATGAAGTGAAGGAAATCAGTCTTCCACTTGTAGTGCAGCTTGCATGAAAACTCCAGTGAGGAAGGAGAGGTAAGACGTAGAGCTCCTTCGTAGTCCTACTTTTAATGAAGATGGTTTCATACTTTTTTGGAATTGTCTCTTTTTGATGTCTAATTCTCTGGGTATATAGTATGGAGGGTTGTATCTAAAAGAATTTCATTAGACTCCTAATATCTGAAGCTACAGTCTTCCATTGCATAACTGTGAATTCCAGAATGCATCAGATAATTCCTTGGTTCTCTGACAATGTCAATCATCGTTGTCTTCAGTATTTATCTATCATTTGCTTAATTCCACAGTTTGTTAGAGAAATGTGGTCTCTGAGATATGTTCTCATTTAGATCAAAATTAAATGGAAAGTATATAGACCAAATTTACAGTCAAACTGCACCAGTTATTTGTCTCAAGTGCCAATGATTTTTAAATAAATTAATCTGAGACTCTAAAGGTTTAGGTAGCAGAAATACCAGATGCAGCTCTAATATGGAGGGTGAGACAGCAAGTTTAACAGCAACAATAACAAGCCAAATACTGTTATGGAAAAGCACTGTGAAATTCAAAGCGGACAGACAAACATATCACTTTCCACTAACAGCAGAAACGAGAGATATTGAACCAAATGCTTCTGCATGGTGACAGTCCTGATACAGCAGTGGTATGAGAGCTGTGTGGGAGAAAGCAGTCATGAGACATGATGCGGAGAGGTGTAAGACAGGAAAGCAGAGTGACGACAGTGAAGTGTCTTTATCCACTTGTTGCAACAAAAATCAGAGTAAGGCTTATCAAAATATCTGCGTACACGAAAGTGTCTTGACGAAAAGAGGAAATATTAACCGAGCATTTGCTTGTTATTGGTTACACAATCTAGTCAATAATATTTACTCTAAATTTACTCTCATTTAGTAATTTTTTTGTTCTCTGATTAAAGCAATCTACCTTGTAGTCCCACCCTAAGGGGCTAGCAATAGCAGAGCTGCTTCTCAAGGGAGGATGAGCCAGGAGTCAAGGGAGGGCAACCACAGCACAAGCAGAGAACATTAAATTACTCACCTGAACAAAATCTAGTAAGACTGGTGTGGTAGGGGGGAAAGGTCCATCCATAGTCCTAGAAGGTGAAATAATGAGTCATGTTTAGAGTCCAGCCAGGAAAACACGGGGACAAGTCTGTAAATCTGGATGTAGTGGAGGACTAAAGGCTAGAAGGCAGGGCCAGGGGCTGTCCCTGCTGCAGCATGTCTGGTGCAGGGACCGGCAGCTCCAGGCTGGGCTGAAATGTGGTCCTGGGCTGCAGACAGGGAGAGTGAAGGTGCTGAGGATTTGCCCAGGGACAGAAAGTGGTGGTAGCACTCTCAGGGTCCTGATAGCTTGACTAAATACCACATACCATTGACAATTGTTCTGATTGTATCTAAGTTATTCTCAGTGCTTGTTGTCTGAATGTTTCTAGCTGCAAAAATTATTAGAATTTTTTACTATGAGAGAATGGAGAAGAATAAATACCAAACATTTAATCATAACTTTCTTGAGCTTTGAAGAAAGTTACATATTGCTCCAAGTCCTGTATTTAAGAGCATTCCTCTTTGGGATTAGACTATAAAATATTTCTATAGTTGTAGGTTAGTAACATAACCCCATTTTGAAATGGGGCTTAAAAGTGGAATAATCACTTAAAAAATCCAGCTGCTCCTGCTTATGAATTGTTGTAATACTATGTACACCCTAAAAGGAGCTTAGTCTGTATTCCTTTCCAGGCGCTGGACCCTATGTCATGATAATTTCAGTGAGTGATTTTGAAAACCTTAAATTAGAAAAGGCTCTAAAACAGGAAAACAACATAGATAGCAGTGGAAGTCTAATATAACCAGCTAGGTTCATCACCCTCCAATTAGCTTGCCATGCTTCCACTTGCCAGCTTCTGAGCTAGCGTTCTGACAGGGAAGAGATGGTACTGTGCATGAGTTTGCTGAGATGCAGTAACCGTATTTAGAAAGGGGCAGGGAATGCTTTATCTGAACTTAACCTCTTTAAGCCAAAAACAGTCCAGCTTCCTTTTCTTCACATGCTAAACACTAGAAATATCTATTTGAAGAGGTAATTTCTTGTTTTATTAATTTATCTTTTGTCCTTTCAACAAAATAGATTTTCTGTGGATCGTTCTGGCTTTGTACAGGAGATTAATTGTATTGTGCTTATGCTTCACCTTGCAAATATGAAATAAGATAGTTTGTGTGATAGAAAAACCCCAGCAATTCATATTTTCCAGTTTGTTCAATGCTTCTGATTTTAACAGAGACACTTCACAGAATTTCTGGGTCACGCAGAAGCAAAATCACTTTTACAATCAATAGGGATGAGACTGTAAGATATGTTTTCAGATCTAAAAATTTAACAACCAAGTAAAACATAGGAGACAAGGTTTGGAGGAACAAAGCATATAAGTCGTGATGTTTCCTTTTGGAAGAAACATGGAGAATAATAAAATTCCTGTGTTCCCGTCAAAAAGAAGGACAGACTTTTTTATTCCCTCCTGTATGTATGGGATATACATACAGTCCTATTGCACAGTCAGAAGATTTTCTTTGTGCTTGGAGGATAAAATTGCCCGAACAAGCTTTCGTTCTAAAGGTGGAACTTTTACAAAATATGCAGACTGAAAGGAGGGGAACATAAGTCAACATAAGGGAATAAACTAATTATGGCTGACTGGATCTTGAATATTTATAATGCAGCCAGTAGCAGCTCCCTTTGGGCTCCTTGTTTACCAAGTCTGTTGAATTTATATGCCCTGACAGGACATATAGTTCTGAAAAGAGCTATGCGCATAACATCAGATATGGATGGAATACTTACAGGCTGTAAGGCTTCATTCACCAAGACTGCGTCTTTTTAAAAAATACAAATTTGGAGTACCTTTACTGCTGAAAGTTTATGCAGTGGATATATAAAAGGAAAATGTAGGAAGCTGAAAAATGGGACCTAATTATGCCAGGTTTTTTTGCCTCAAAACCTTTTCACTAACCAAGGCACTAATCCCAACAGCCTGTGTAACCCTGCATCACGTTTCTGTCACTTTTCCTCATCCGTGGAACATGATGCAGAAAGCTGCATTTTGTCTTTGAGAGTCAGTACAAAAGTAGGGCTTGCATCAATGGCAGAATTGATGGCAGAAACAGACTGAAATGGAACTGCTTTGGTGGTGGGATCAAGTATCGCACACCTTCAAACAGGATTTATAAGCAACAATTGTCCGTCCAGGTGGCAGGTGAAATCTGTTTTTCCCACTCCCCTACTATCTATACAGTAAATTGCCAACAAATCTTCCTGTATGGCCTTTAAAGTAGAGAGGACCAAGCAGGGGAAAAAGCATTTAAAAATAACCTTTGAGAAAGAATACCTTTGAAAAATGTAGTTGCATGTCAGATTCGATTGATATGAGATTGTGCTGTCAAAAACCTTTTTCAACCAGAGCTTCTTCAAATACAGCTGGACACCGAGCCAAGTGGAAGTCATAGGCATCTGAAACGGGAGCAGAATCATTTGTTAAAAAAATAATGGATGACAGTACCAATCCAAAATTCTGGGGTGAGGCTTGTATTTTGGAGGCTTTGGCTCATCACGCATCCTATGCCTCATCTTCATGGTGGCTTATGAGGATGTCCTAATTGCAAACCATTTTCTTGACAGCTATGAGGAGGTACATGGTATTCCAGCCCATGTTGCACATGTAATGAGCTAAAGAAAAGGAGTAGAGTTTTGTCTTTCTTCTTTTCATCTCCTCCTCAGTCTGGCCCAGTGGATGAGTGGAGGTCCTTACAAAGACAGATAATCTGCTCTGGATCTGCAGAGGGAGCTTGTAATGGGCAGATATAGTAACTGTTAACAGGCATAGAGTGGTGGCAAACGTCAAAGCATCTCTGAGGGCAGAGTAAGAGTGAAGAGGCGCTCTGGGGAGTAATCAGCTGGCTAGTGGGCTTTGGGGTGGCACAGTATTGTGTCAGTGCTGGTCAGATGCTGCAGCACCATAGCTGTGCGGGTGGCAGGGACAGACTGCACACAACACACATTTTTACTGTAGCTTAACAGCCACACCCAGTGATACTGTACTGTATTTGTACATATGCCCTTGGAAATGTGATTTTTTCCAAATAGCCTTCAGAAAGAGTGTTCTGTCATTCGAGCTTTTTTTATTTTTGCTGGCAATTACCAAAAGCCCTTCAACTGAAACAAACATCACTCTGTCCTTCCTTTAAATGGGGGTGAAGTCAGGAGATTTTAAACTGATTTTATTTTAATGAGGACAAAGATGTAAAATCTGACAAAAATATCACTCATGCTACCAGCATTGTAAAAGTAGCCTGCAAGTTCCTATTCTTGGAGGAAAATTTGTGAAATATATTCACAAAGCAGGAAATATTTTACCAACTCATTCTGTTAAAAATCTGCCCAATCCTTCCTGATTCATCAATGAACTGTACTACTTGATAGCCTAAGGCTCAGGCCCACTCAGCACATTAAAATCTCCTATGAATAGTGGGTAGAAAAACAACTTAAAAAAAAAAAAAAAAAGGTGGACACTGCTAACATTAGTCCTTAAGGGAGAAGAATTAGTGCCCAGCACAAGTATGTTTTGGAAAACTTTTGGTGTTAGCATATTTCCTTTATGCTTTATTAATGTAATATATCACATTTAAAATCTGCAAAGCACAATGTGAGATAGTTTACGCCCAATATAAAATCAGACCAACAGATTTAGAGAAGCATGCTGGATGAGAAAATGACACTGGGCCTCTCTGTGTTAACTATGTGGAGTGCTAAATGCTTCTCAGATCATCCTGACATTTCTGTAACAGCATTGACCTGCTACCTGTGGCTGATGATGTATCTCAAATGGTCATTAAATCTAACTCTTTACAGACAAAAAGAATGTAGATAGTAATTTCCAATTTAAAAAAAAGAAAATGAAAGTTTTGTGTTTTCATTTTTAAAAAATAATATATATTCAAATGAAAGAGAAAAAATGTAAAAAAATGAAAAGCAGAATCATAATCATTGCTTATTGTATATATCTTGACAACAGTGAGAAGCCATGTGTGTCTTTCTAATGTGAGAAGCAGAAGTATCAAAGACATGCTATTTCAGATTACTGATGTCATACAATGTACCAACAGAGAAACCCTTCTGCATTTCACTGAAAGTAGAAGGAGGTTAGCACTTCTCTTGAGTGGACGTGGAATCCCCTAGCCATCCAGCACCAATTTTTTCTCTCCCAAATTATATATTCCTACATAGAAATAGAGGACAGTGTGCTGTGGGCTCCAATTCAGAGACCTGTGTGTGCAGGACTGTTACCTCCTGAAGCCTCAGTTGTGGTTGATGGTTGGTAGTAGACAGGCAGCACACTGACTTGCAGTATTAGCAGAAAGGTCAATTATTTTAAGGAAATAGAATATAGTCCACGGTTTCACTCAAGAAGTGTTGGACATTGCCAGGTTTAGAAGAGAAATCTGTATTGTTTGTTTATACTGGTTGGTTTGTCAGCCTTGGTCTCCAAAATTTTCACTCTGTTTCCAATGCATAAAAGTAACAATTTTATTTATTTATTTATTCACACAATTCATTACAAATGCTGTCACATTTTGTCTACTGGTGTTATAATAATAAATTTGGTATTCCTTGCCCAAAAGAACAGTGACATTATATTTCACTGGCTATTCCAGCAGAAAACATCAGGCAGAGCATGTGGAATTGTTATGCTTTCTGAAATATTTTAACTATAGCTGCACTCTGGATTTCATTCCACACACTATGCAGACAAGCTCTAGGATGCGTTTCAGAGAAAATAAGCAGACAATTGCTTGCTTCTGAACTACAAAGTATGAATGCAGTGCTTATTTTTGCTCTCCTTTTGCATCCCAGGAATAAAAGGAAACACTTCAATTCATTGCTGAAATGTGCTAGATGTTTGTTTACTTTGATCAGATGAAAGGATGATATTTCAAAAGTGTGTACCCATATATTCCAATTTTGTAGAGTTTCTGATGCTGAAAGATTCTGTGTTGGCTTTGGGAATAAAGTAAATCATACGCTCTGGGCTTGGCTGTTTATCATTCATGCAGTATCCCATTGTTAGAATTCCCTGAACCAACTAAGTGTTTATAACTGCCTATTTAAGACTGCTTTTCAGAGTCCTCAATATAGCATAAGAATATGTTATGGTTGTGACTACTCTAATACATTAGTTCCCGAATCTTATTATGGGGTGAATGCTTTAAATGTTTTTTTCTTTCCTCTTCTTCAGCTGTGTCAGTAGTAATTTACAATTTATTTTCTAGGGGATATTAGACAACCTACTGAGACAAGACACAGTGAAGTTAATTCTCATTCTAAATGCAATGTATTTTTAAATCAATTTCATTGCTTTCATATGGACAAAATGCAGAAGCATAGCAATACCAGACACTTTTAGAATGTAAAACTTCCTATAAATACAAAAAATACAAAAAACTTCAATTATGTAAAAATTTTAAAGTGCATCCTTACATTTAGACACAGAATATCTGTCTAAGAAACTAAATCCCCCAAATACATATGAAGGGTAAAACCAGCTGTGTAATGAGTGTAAGAAATTGTGGCAATATTTCAAGGTCATGTGTGTTGCACTTTGTAAACCCATCATACCTCTTAAAAGTTGCACTTTTGCTTTGCCTGTTTTCCTCCCAGTCTCAGTGTTGTGTCTAATAGCTCATGAATACTCAGGAAAATTGTGTTTGACAATTGTGAAGAAAGTTATAGCAAGAAGGTGCCTTTTACCTGCTATGCCAGGTTGTACACTAACCAAATCATAGAACATATCATAGAATGGTTTGGGTTGGTTTATTAAAAATAATCAAATTCCAACCTCCATACCATGGGCAGGGACACCTTCTGCTAGACCAGGTTGCTCAGAGCCCCATCCAACCTGGCCCTGAACACTTTTGGGGATGGGCCATTCACAACTTCTCTGAACAACTTGTTCCCGCCTGACCACACCCACAGTAAAGATTTTCTTATCTATATTTTTATGGATCAAGCTGGAACTTCAGACAAGCCCTGCCCAAAGATAAGACTTTTGGCAGCAGCTTGAATCTAGGTGGCCAACACCTGAAATCATTCCAGCTTGCACATTCTAAGCATGGCAGATCAGGACTACTATAACATGAGTTATTTATTAAATAGACAGGAGATATTAGAGACGATGCTTTAAACATAGTTGCTTACTCCACAGTATAATACACAAGAACAGTAGCAGATAGAACAGTGCATTATCAAGGTACCTATATTGTAGCTAGGAAAGAAATAGTATAGATTAGGAGTCAATGTAACTGTCCTTAGGGTGACTTTATGATGCTTGTATCCACAACTGTCTGTTCTGTTTGCACTATATATTGAGTTCTGTAACTTTAAGACTGGTTTTGAGAGTGAATTGGGGAGAGAAGAACTGGATTTGTTTTGAGAGAACTGCCTGACTCCTCCACATTCTTCTCCAGACTAGGTGTTTGGCTGAGGCTCAGAGAGACTGCAGGACAGAGACCTTTTTGGTTTTAGTTAGTTTTAACTAGCTACAGCGGAGAAGTTCCCTGGACTGGTTTTTTTTTTTTTTTTTTTTTTTTTTTTTTTTTTTTTTTTTTTTTTGTGTTTTTTTTTTTTTTTTTTTTTTTTTTTTTTTTTTTTTTTTTTTTTTTTTTTTCTTTTTCTTGGGACTGTTCAAACCTGCTCTAGAAAAACCCAGGGGAGCACTGGGGCTTGCACCTGCAGCCCACCAGTGTAGGAATACACAAGACAGAGAGTAAGACAGACTTAATTAGCATGGCTAGTTTGATAACCAAGATGCTATGGCAAGAACAAACAGAGTCTTGAAGATTACAGAAGATGAGATTAAACCTGTTTATGGGAAGAGAGAAGATTTGATCAACCCTCTGCAAACTTAACATGTTGTAAATGGATGAGTTGTATGTATGATCTGTTAACCTAATTATTGTAGTGGAAAATTACTATCCTTCCTGAAATATTATTTAAGATTTTGGGGAGCCTGGGTAAAATTGAATTCTGATCACTGAATCAGTCTTCCCTTCTCTCCATCAATCGTCAATACACTGGGGCCGGGACCTCGGCATTTTCCAGCAGCACCGGAGGGACTGGGACTGAGAGAGAGCCAAGCTACATCCATGGCAAGAACTTTCTCAATCTGCCATCTCACTCCAGAACAAGAGGTTTTATTCTTTCATATTATTCATTCTTTGTACTTGTGGGCACTTTATTTGTTAAGTAAAATAGTTTTTTCCAATTTTCTCTAAGGAAGTTCTTTCCCAGACTGGTTAGGGAAAGGGGCCATTTGGGTTTGCTCCCCAGAGGGACCTCATTCAGGGGTTTTCTCCCAGATTTGCCCTAAACCAGGACAGTAACTTAACACCAAAATGACGATAGTGTACACAGTCCTTCCTTTAACTCAACCCTTGAGGTAGTAACCACAAAATTGGTGTCCCAAGAGACCCCCATACATAGCCAGAGAATGTGCAGAAGATTTCTGCTTCGTGAAAGTTTGGTGTAGCTTTTATAGTTTGTAGAGTGAAGTGTCTGTCAGTCAAAAATTCCAGCTTATCTTTCCACATCAACTTCCACAGCAAGATGTTTACTGTCAGCTGAAAATATCAATTCCATGGCACTGAAACAGTTCATTAAAAGACAAGGTGTCTTGGTTGAGTTATTTCACCAAGGCTTACATGAGACTCACGTGAGAATGAGATGTCCCGAGTGTCATGGGTTAACAGAGTTTGTTTTTTGGTTAAAGAGGAATACTGCCCTGTAAGGACCTGTTAATTTCCTGTGGAAGGGACATGCACCTATCAGAGGCCAATAGATACTGACATATTGTTTAACCACTGAGGAAGACGAATGCAACTTCAGGAATACCCATATAAAGTCCTGATAGTGTCTGAGCCAGCCCTCTTCCATCCAGCATGCCAGTAGATAACACTGGCCATGAGGCAGCAGGGTGGGTTGGGCCAGGCCTCGCTGCCTCACCAGGCTTGGAGGGCCTGGCCATGGCCGGGCCCCAGTAGAAGCTGCCAGCAGGGGAGGAAAAAGCCCAACTATTAACATCTAGCCAATTTTAAAGCTTGCCCCAGCAGCTGCCTGATTTGCCGGCCAGGACCGGGGAGATGTTCCCCCCGGGTTCCACCTACCCACCCTGGGAGCAGCCCCAAGCCTGGGCTGGGCCTACCCCAGGAGACCAGGGGTGGGCAGGAGGCCCACCTATGATCCTGGCTGTTGAGATTCCTGACTGCCTGAGCTGCTCCGATCTCCGATCTCTGCTTGGGCTCTCCATCCCCCACCCAATCCCCCTCCCATCAGTGCGGCCTTGAAATCTGGCCATGAGCAGCAGTCCGAGAGAGAGGACCTGGGCAAGATTGAACTGTTTCCTGGCACAGATGAAACTTCCAAAGCCCTAATTCTTCTTTGAATGAGAGAAAGGTCAGAGTGGGAGATATTTAAAGAGACAGTATTGACATGGAGGATGTTTATAAATATAAAAATACAGGTTTTTAAAAGCAGTTTTTAGTGATATTGTAAAAATACAGAAACACTTTGTACTGAGAACACATAGCTATTAAGCTTAGTTGATAGGTAGTTACTAAGTAGAAGTCATATAGGTTAATAGATAGATAACGTTGAAACTTAGCAAAGTGGGAACTAGGTATTTGTCAAAGATCGATAAACAGAACTTTGTGGCTTGAATCCAGCAAAATCAAGCTCGTAATCTTTGGCAAGAGAAAAGTGACCTGAAAAATAGCCAGACCTCCACCCTGCCTGCCCAGAAGCGAAGAACCTGAGGAAGATGTCGGCCTTTCTCCCAAGACCCCAACTAAGGACCACCAGGAGGTGTGACAGCTCATTATAATACAAAGTGAGAGAAGGTGGGGAATTGGCAGGTGGGGAGGTGTGGATGTGTGGGATCAATGTATACCTAAACCTGGACCTTGTCTTCACGAGGTATGCACGGTTTGGAGGAGACACCCCCGGTGTGTCCCAGCTAGAAATAAAACATACCTGCTTTACAATTTCTAATTGTAAAGTCCTTATTCTATGCTTCAGTATGAAGATACCAGGGTCGGTGAAAGAGAAGTATCCTAGGTGATGAGGAGATAGAGAAGATGCCTTGGTATTTTAGACTGAAAGTCTTCTGTGAGCCGTGGTAACAGACTGTAATATGCTGGAATATCCCTTTAAGTAATGGAAATATAGATTGGGGAGATTATTCCGATTTGTGGATTTGAGCAAAGTTATCTGTGATTGAGTGAATATTGAATTAGTAGCTGTGATCTTGTGATCCCATGAGATGTTTGAACAGAGAGAGATAAGATAAGAAGCTCCCTGCCCTAGTGAAGAAGTGAGAAGACATCTCTATTTCCTGAGATGAAGAATCCTTTGCCTTTGGAGTTTTTTATCTTTAAAATGACACCCCAGTATGCATGAGTCCATGACCCATATGTAGCCATGTGGGAAAGGCTACGTGATATGAGAGGCGCACAACTGAAGAAGTTCCCAGGTGGCTGCTTTTGTGAGAGTTAAGAGTCACAAGTAGACTGTTCCTTCTTGTGGAAAGTTACCACAACAAATCAGTAGAGATTTCTCTCTCTAAAGGACTGAATGAAAGACTATTTTATAAGTAGTACTGACCTAGAATTCTGAGTTTTTTCTTTACATTGTTTTTGGGAAAATGAGCACTTGGTGGGGAGGAGGAGTGTTTTGAAAGTTTCATTTTGATTCTCATTTTCTTGTTTTAATGTGTATTAATAAATATATCTTTTTAACCTTTAAGTGTGGGCCTGCTTTGCTTCTCTCCTGATCCTTTTTCACAGCAGAAAAGACACTCAAACCACTACACTAAATTTGGCAAACAGAATTTGGCAAACATGAACCATTACATTTCATTAAAATAACGAGATTAATTAATTCAGTTATTTCATTAGCTAACAGCCGAGAAGCTTTCTTGTGGGTGGGGGGTGGGGTGAGTTGCCCTGTTACATATATCTAATCTAAAACTACCTTCTTTCAGTTTAAAGCCATCCCCCCTTGTTCTGTTACTAATGCACTTGTAAAAAAGTCCCTTTCCATCTTTCTTGTTGGCTTCTTTGAAATAATGGAACCCTGCTATATGTCTCCTGGATCCATCTCTTCTCCAATCTGAACAGCCCCAACTCAGCCTGTCTTCACTTTGTCCAGCTCTCTGATCAACTTTGTGGCCTCCTCTGGACCTGTTCCAACAGGTCCATGTCTTGTGCTGAGAACCCCAGAGCTGGACACAGTACTCAAGGTGAGGTCTCATGAGGGCAGAATAGAGGGGTGGAATCACCTCCCTTGACCTGCTGGCCACTCCTCTTTTGATGAAGTCCAGGGTGCTTTTGGCTTTCTGGGTTGTGAGGGCATATCGCTGGCTCATGTTCAGCTTCTCATCCACCAACACTCCCAGTTTCTTTTCCTCTAGGATGTTCTCAACCTATTCTCCACCCAGCCTACACTTGTGCCCCACCCCCATGCAGCACCTGGCCTTGCTGAACTTCATGAGCTTCTCACAGCCTCACCTCTCAAGCCTGTCCAGGTCTCTCTGGATGTTTTCCCTTCCCTCCAGCCTGTCAGCCAGTTCACACAGCTTGAGGTTGTCAGTGAACTGCTGAGGTGCACTTGATCCCACGGTCCATTCTACCGACAAAGGTGTCAGACAGAATCAATACCAACCTCTGAGGAGTGCCAGCCATCACTGCCCTCCACCTGGAAATTGAGTCATTGATTACAACACTTTGAGTGCAACCATCCAGCCAATTCTCTGTTCATCTGTTAAATCCATGTCTCTCCAGTTAGAGACAAAGATGTTTGACACTGAGGAACAGTGTCAAATGCCTTGCATAAATTTAGATTATTAAAATTAAAATATGCACCATCCCCACTTTTTATAGTTTAAAACCCAAGCTCCTCATAGGTGCTTATTAGCAAGACACTTTTTTCCTCAATCCACTTGTTTTCTGTTGAGGAAATACCATAACATGTACATGTCACGGCACAAGAGAAGAATTACAACTTGGTATCATACAGGAGCTGCAGCCAATAAATAACTGCATTCTCTCCTATGTGTTACATTATCTGTTCAACATGGGGATAGATTGGTTGTCATAGCCTTACATATCCCCTCCTCATCTGTTTGCTGTGTTACTAACATCACCTGAATTGGTTTTTGTTTTGTTGTTTAAACATCATGCTTAGGCACACTGTATTTACTTCTTATTTGGTTGCATGCTATTACATACCTGGAAGAGTCTTGTGTAAAATCATTGGGAAATCTGAGAATGACACCAAAAAGGTTTTCTGTTTCAATGAGAATGCTGTGCTATATATTTTAGTGAAAATTCCTGAAGCATGAACATGTTATTCAGACTGAATTTTCTCAAAATCTATGCTTTGACAGAAGAGGCTATAAATGAGATGTGATTTTTCTGTCTGAAATATTTTAAAGATTTTTTTAAAGTCTCTGACACCTGTACACCTCCTGTCATGATAACTGAAGTACACTCAACTAGTAACTAATAAGAATGCTAGGTAACCATCTGGCAAGAATATTTCTAGGTTTTGTGTCTATAAAAATAGATCAAGAGAATCTTCAAAAGCCAGTGTGGAAGGAAGAAAACCAGAAGATTCACTGGCTCAAATAAGCTGAGTAGAGAGTGCGAGTGAGCCCTAAGACAGACCACACTGAGTTCAGTCCAAAGGTGAAGCTCTGTTAATGGCTGGTAGCAGAAGCACAAGGACAGTAACTAAATCTTTCTGTCAGTCCACTTGCTTTGGCAAGACCGAGTGTCACTACCCCACTAAAATAATGCATGGTTGTTGGGTAAAGTGGTTTTCTGATAGTCACAGGGAAATTCTGTTCAATTCCTTCTCAGCACCAGAGCTACAGTGATGCTTCAGCTTCACAGTGAGTTCAACATTAACCCAGAACTGCAGCCTTCATTCTTATTCCCATCTGTGAGTAGTGGCCAGAATCAAATAGAATTATTTGACTGATACCAAAGTTGAGACAAGCTTTTTAAGCTAGTACTGTAATAGCCAAAGAAATTCTATGTGCATCTCTCTTCCTCCTTCAGAACTTAACTGAATTATGGATCTTTGAGGAGATATTTTAAGGGTTTTGTACAGTGTGTACTGTTAGCATTGAAGTGGGTTTAATGCAGAGAAAAGCTTTAAAGATTTTTTCTGTTTTTTTTAGGTAAAACAGAATCCAGCAACTCTTTGTGAAGATAATTACATAGAGAGGGTTTGTCTGAAGTGTGTTTCAGAGAAATAAAATGCTCCTCAGATAACACTTTATGGTCTGCATTCTTTGGAACTTTCAGCTTCTCTGAGTGAGATGCTTTAATCAGAAATAGGATTATGTAGACCCAGTGCTTGAAAGATCCCATTTTTAATACATAGAAAGAAATTATTCTGTTTAATGTTTAAGATCACAAAAAAATATGACCATTACTCAAAAAATAGTTTTATGAACCTTCCTTTTCTTAAGATAATAAAAGTAAATTTGGCCAGATTTTACTGAGCATTGTTAAAAAGTTTTGATGATCCATGGAACTTTAAAGGAGTAGAGAAACAACTGAATCCACTGATAACACCATTAGACATTTATTGGACTTGGGATAAGAAATAAGATGAAGTAAAATTAGGTCTTTCTTGTAATAAAACCCAAGTGACAATGCTCAAGACATAACTAAGCTACACTAGAAAACACGATGCCTGTTAGAGCATGTCAATGCAAGAGTTCAAAAATTGCTCAAAAGAAAAAAAAAAGCTTTTACTATTTAGGGTAAAAGTATTTATGTAACATTATAAAAAAAATTTTGAACCTTATTGCTTTTTACATAGTAAAAATGTGAACAAATGTTACAAACAAGAATTATAGCCATGATGTTTCATTAATTAAAGAAAAAAATTAATTATTTTTATTTCCCGTAAGAAAACATCAGCCCTAAACATGTGCTGTTAACGAGTCATTTCAGTTCTGGTCTGCTACAGTTAGAGCTTCTGCAGGTCCTGTTGTGCATTTTAATGGCTGAGAAATTGAGATTTAATGAAAAATTGTTGCATATGAATGAAAAAATTCAGGCAGTTTTGGGGGTGGTAGATGCAATTTAATTTAATTCTTCTTCTTGTGACATGTTAAAAGCCATCTAAACCAGCATAAGATTATCTGCTTGTTACTCTGGACATTCAAATGATGAAGAGATTCAATTGCAAGATGTTTTGTGCTTAAAAACAAATTATTCCATAAGATCAAAATGATATAGTATCTGTCTCCACCCTTCTGCTGATCATGAATCTGGCTTGCTAGAGCTCATTGATTAATAACTACTACAGTTTTAGATGTAGTTTCAAAATACTGCTTCGGTCATTCTAAATGATGAAAGCAATTGGAATGTTGCTGAAGTGCTGACTGATAATTCAGACTATGTTGATCTTTTGTGTTGGTATCGCTGATCAGGATAAAAATTTTACTGGTAGCTGTTAGGACAACTCTCCTATTTAATACAATATTTTTATATAAATAAAAAATGTGTATTGAAGACAATAACTTTAGTCTCCTTAATGTGAGCCAGACTTGGCAGGAGCTGACATATGAAGGCAAGGGGAAAGTAACCAGAAAGTATCGAGTAGTATCTGCATCATACCAATGTTGACTCTGCTCATCTCCTTCCTCCTCACACCACCACAGACCATTGCTGGGTAACATAGGGCAGTTATTTCCAGGCTGGGGCACAAAGACCTGCCATTGGTAAACCTTAGAGGGATCCAGTTATGTGATGGGTTTTCAAGAGTTGGAGTTAACTGAACTGACATGTTGGGGGGTAAGTTTTCCTGTGGAATTTTTCCACCCCCCATAATTTGCTAGGAGACTAAATACCGATGCTTAAGGGTTACTTGACCCACACAAAAGGTAGTAGATCACTTAGTTTAGGGGGTACGGAAAGGCTCAGGGGCTCGGGGAGCTGAGGGTTTTCTCTTCTGCTCTCAGTTTTTGGAGGGGAGGGTCAGGCGACTGCTGGCTGAGTCCACTGTTGACAGAGGGGTCCGGTCCTGGGAATTCTATCATCTGCTGGAGCGCCCAGGAATTCAGCGTTTTTCGCCTGCCCTGCTGGAGCTGGGTCAGCCTGGGTCCAGCCGTCGTGGCTTCTTCAGCACTGCTCACTTTTGCCTGCCAGGACACACCCTGCCTGCCGGGACAATCCACCGCTCCCAGCCATCAGCCCCGGAGTTTCCACCGTTTCGGCTTGGTGCTCTCTGAGTCCCAAGAGATCAGACTGCCCAGGGCTTGTGAGACAAAGCCCCTCGGGGTTCTTGGTTCTGTTTTTTATTATTATTTATTATTATTATTATTTGCTGCTGTTGTTTGTTTGTCCTGTTATATTTACTAGTAAAGGACGGTTATTCCTTTCCCCATAGCTCTGACTGAAAAGTTATTTTTTTTAATCTTCCAAATTATAATAACTTGGAGGTAAGGGACTGGAATTCCACATTCCTAGAGAGGCCCCACCTCTCCCTAGCAGATACCTGTCTTTTCAAACCAAGACATGATATTACTCCCTTAAATTATACTATTGTGCTAAACTCCCAAGAGAAACAGTAAGTGGTTAATTTCTTTTCAAGTATAATATTTTAGAAGATGGCATTTGTAAACAAATATGATACCATTTCATTATACAGCCATTATATCTCAAAAAAATGGCAGGCTTTGTCACTAAATCAGACTGAATTTAGTATCTTCAGTGCTCAAGAGTCAGGAATATTGTTCTTATTTCAGATCTTGTGATATTTGGGGCCCAGGAAAGAGGAACTGAAAATACTGAGTCATGTGTATACTAATTGTGCTAGCACCCTGTGCAGAATACAGTGTTGGAATTTCAGAATTTAGTGGGTCAGAATTGTTAATTAAAAAATAGAGGGAAATTGAGTATTATAAATGTGAGTCAGTGTTTTTTTACTGGGCAGCTTAGAATTTCTTAAGACACGAAGAGTAAAAAAGCATAAAATAATCTAACGTGAAAAACCCTCTCAAAGACCCAAACCTTCAAATTTTGAAAGGAAATAATAGGACATTGTTAGTGTTGACTAGAATTTTTATAATATATAAGTACTCAGTAAGAAATATTAATTAATATAAAAATATTTTAAAGAGACTGAAACCTAATTGCAGCCTTCCCCTATCTCCTGTTTGTTTGCCATTGTGCAGACATGGCTGTGTAGAGCTCATTTATGTGACTCTGGGTTACTCTTCTTGGCAGAGCAGCACAGGATACTTTCCCCAGCATCTGTTTGACTGACAGGAGAGCTCCATTCCTTTCCTGTGTTCCTAACTGGAGGGCTAGGGAAATCATCCCTGTGACTCTTTTTGGACAACCAGAAACCAGACCCAACATTCCCCTTCTATTTTCTGTGCTCAGATGAGTGGTGAATAAAGAAACTAGGTCTCATTGCAGGGAAAAAAACAAAACTAATCCAGTCATGCTTGGATGATGGAACAAGCCAGAAGGTGTCCCAGGATGGGTAGTCAGGAGTCAAGGATTAAAAAATAATTACAGCAAGTGATTCATGATACAAGGTGTTCTCAGGAACTTTCTCAACTTCCTTTTAGATATTGGCAGGAACCGCACTCGGTGAGAGTAGCAGAGCATAGTAAGTCTTTACAAAATCATTTCCCTTAGCTAAAGCTTCTGGCACTTGAAATGGTAAAAGGGCTGCTATAGTTTAGCTCACAAAGCTGCTACATTTTAGTCAGAATGCAAGAAAATGTGGAGAGATTTAAAATAAGTAACAAGAATTCAACATTTATGGACTGGATTATACTAGGCACATCAATTCTGCTTTTTATCATTCAGCTCGTGTCTGAGCACTAAATATAAATAGGGATGCTAGGTAGTTTCTTCTGTCTACTGAATGGCTCAGGCCATTGTGCATGTAATGAGAACAGTGTGGGATATAATTCTGGAATTGCTTCAGGGACTGGTGGCTGATGCGATAACAAAGAAACTCCCACCTTCCTAGTTACCTTTGGACACACTCTCTTTAACCCATGGAAAAATTTTGCATCTTAATGTAGTCGTGCGGTCTTGTAAAATATCAGAGTCTGGGCATAAAGAATATTCCACTGACCCTCACCCCTCACCTGCCTCCTCATGTGTTTATCCTGTTGCAGACACCATGAACCTGCCCATGGCCCCTGGGTCACATGCAGTCAGTCATCAGTGTTTGGGGCCCATGGGCTGGATATGTTTTTAATATGTGGTCACAGCATGGCAGAAAGGTGCCATCTGCTGCATATGAAGTCAACAGCAGAGCTGCGGGTACAAAGGAACATTTCTAGCAAGTCCATTTGTATCTCTGCTGCAGTTCAAAGTAGCAGGTATTCTTTTGTCATATGAGAATGTGTGTACAGTGTCATGCCATAGGACTGGATGCCACATTCTTTTCTGTGTTTGGAAAAAGAATATTCTCCTCAACTTCAGTGATACCCATGCAAATCTTCACACCATGGGAGCCTCAGGTCCCAGCTCACCTGGATTCCAAAACTACATACCCCCAAAAACTTCTGAGTAATGAAAAAAACATACTGGCCAGACATGAGGTCCTGATCATTGGCTTGAATTTATTTGCAATGGGAAATTTTTGTGTGGTACCTGGCCAAAGTCTGGGCCAAGTGAGTTACCACTTGGCAATGCCAAAGCCCAGCCCACGGGATAGGACAAGTTTGGGACTGAGCATATTGTTAGGGATGTAGACACCCTTTCTGCCATGCCTGATGTTTCTGGCACAAAAAATCATGGGACCAATTCAATCTGCTTTAAAAAGAGTGAGTTAGCACTTGTCGGTGAGCTCAGCAACCTCTAAACTTGGAGATGTCCTTCATACACAAGTAGTTCTCTCCCTCTACAGTAGTCCTGAAAGGAGACTGTGGAAGCCAAGGAAGCTTTCAGCAGGCAGACCAATTTTGTTCCTTCCTATTTGTATGGATAATTTGTCTTAAGGCCAGTAATGACAATAGTGTACTAGTCATATTCTTTCCTTCCCAAGCAAGCTATTTTTGGAAGGTAATGTGCAGCTCAGATTGATGGACCATGCTGCCACATTCTGATTTCAGTCAAAGGATTTATCCTTTGTGTTCCCACACCCTCTTGTCTTTTTCAATTCTACCTAACGAGAATTGTAGCTAAAGGCAGGAAGAAATCTGTCACGTACACAGCTCTCCCTCCAGCATGCCTTCCCCCTCTCTACATCTTGCTCTCTCTCCTTTAATTGGGCTAGAGAGAAAACATTTAGCAATTTCTCTCCCTCTTTCCCCTCATTAGGCTAACAATGACATATTCTGTTTCCAGAGTGTCTGTAGGAGCATAGTATAGTGGCCACTGCTCATTGTTAACACTGGAGGAAGAAAAAGCTGGTGGCTTGATCCAGAATTTATGCAGATGCATGTAATTGAGAATATATTTCCTTGGGATCAGATGTAATACAGAAGTGAAAAATCAATGGGGAGAATTTCAGAATCTTGCTTAGTGGTGTTTTCAGCCTCCTATTATCTTACAACCTCGGTGTTTTGAGTGCTGATATCTTATAACCTCATTGTTTCTAATGAAAGTACCTTCTTCCTCAGGTACATTGATACAGACAAATCTTGGGCTTTTACATAATTTTTTCAGTGCTTGAAAATTTATTTTGGCTTGATTTCATCTCTCACTTTTCTAGGGTTTTTTCCTCACTTTTATCTATATCCTGACAAACCCATGTGCAATACATTCAACATTTTTTCTATACACATGAAATTAGATCTTTCTCTTTCTTTTTATCCAGCCTTCCTACTTTTTCTTTACTTCATTTTTTATTGTCCTTCCTTCCTTCCCACCTGCCTTTCTTTCTTCACTTTGGAAAAAGGTAGTAATGAGATCTAATAACATCTCTATACTTCAGTTACTGCTGCTAATTGCAATCAAACTTATCACCCTGTTTCAACTTCATTTTATTACCATTTAAACATTCTCACATCCTAGTCACATTACTGACCTATCTGTCTATAGAGCTAAAAGAACCCCAAACAAAACTGATAATTAACCTACAAATAGTACAGGTTTCTATACACCAAAGGAAAAGAAGTTTTAATTGCAGATTTGGACAAGATAGGCTGAGGTGATAGAAGAAATTGCATTTAATGCAACTATATTTACAGCAGAGTGAATGATGTATAAATGCAAAGTGGATATATTCAACAGTCACTGCCTGCAACTCAATTAGTGGAATTATTAAGAAAGAAAAGTTCCCATAAATTTGATGTGTCTATTAATAATAATGTGTCTATTATGTGTCTATTGACTTCCATCAGAAATGTTTAAATACTTTAGGACACTGATTAGCTAGCAAAGCCTCATACTATGTCTGAGAGTGAGACAAATAATAGGACCTTGATACAAAAGAATAAACTGAAGCACAGAGTAGAAGTGGCTATTAGAACTTCACAGAATCACAGTTTTATCTAAAATAAACTAAAATTGAGAAAATCTTGGGTGAAACTGGAGCTCTATGTGGATCATGTGTAGTTTCTCCTTTAGAACAGCATTTGGTTTGATCCCCTTTTGTCTTCTTCCACCTCAGGCCAAAGCTCTTCTGCTGGCAGGCTTTGGTGTCCCTGAGGTATGTCTAACCCTCTGTACAGAGGTATCACTTCCAGAGAAATGCCACAGTAATGTGCATGCTCAGAGAAATTTCAGGCAAAGAGAGTGTCAGGATCTGACTGTGTTCTCAAGAAATATGTGCAAAACTAAGGATGGTTTAAGTGAAGGATGAGCTGAGCCCAGCATCCCAAGCCAGCAGAGTTTGCAAGGAAGTCTCTGTGCAGATTCAATCACTGGTCTCGCTGCCAAGACTGTCAACAAAGGTGCCAATTAGTGCCAGTTGTGATGATGATGTTTGTGATGCCAGCACCTGTCCACTATGAACTGGACTGTGACCACCCTCACATTTCCCATTAGATGCTGAGCAGCTGTCAGGTGGTACCAGAGCTGAATGATGTATTAGCTTCTGTGCACATCAGTAACTCAGGCTGCATTGTCTCTAAAATGCCTTTCATGTCAAATTATTTTAATCTCTCTTTAATAATGCAACTGACTTTGTTCCTTTGATTTTAGTCTGTTTTCTAGCTCATGGATTATTATTCATATAATACCAAGTAACATTGTGTGACAAAACAACACAAATTCAAATGCAAGTATAACAAGAATTTGAGCTGCAGGCACAAAAATCACACTTGCAAAAATGTACTTACACAGCCCTTTAGTGGCAATAAATTCTGTAATTATAAACTTATCAGACTCCCGGCGCAATGTCAGCTTGATAAACAGAGACGTGTACAGAGGAGTGTTTGCAGTGGACATGTGCAGTTTTTAATGTATGCAGACTTGAATACAGTGTTCCAGTTCAGTTTGGAGAACAAAAGCAGCTTTTTATATGCAGATGCAAACCAGGTGTGCATGCACACATGCTGAGATCCTGACCAGGAGACCATTGCTCCTAGGGGTGTTAGTGTCTCACACAGCTGTTGTCCCAAACAGGCACAAGTCTGCTCTGTGCTGTGCACACAAAATGTGCTGTACACACAGCATGACCTCCAGGTCTGTGCTATGTTCTGCACATCCTCTGCCTGCAGGACAAGCTTGGTTGCCTGATTGTAATGAAGTAGCCTGTGCGCAGCTGCCACTGGGTCACACCAACTCCTTGCCTTTATCGAAAGCAGCAGCAACAAATTCCCTTGTGCATATCCTTTTTTTTTTTTCCTTTTGACAGTGAAAGTGATTAATGGAGTTATTTTGTTTTAGGAAAACCTTACAGGAGCTGAAAAGGCTGAAATATTGGGTAACCTTTGCATGGACGGGATCTACACAGGATACTGAGTCGGCATGGAGGCTCATTCATAACTTGGGCTTCCCAGCATTTGAACAGATGTAAGATCATCTGTGCTAAACTTTGTTTCTTTAAAGTTTTATCTGCAATAAATTGTGTTTTAAACCATATTTCACGGAGTCTGATTGTCCTTGTTACTGGGATTACAATGAACCAGCAACTTCTGGCACAAAATCCTATTTGTGGGAATGTGTGTGCTGCACATGGTCTGTTGTGCTTTAATGTGTCTCTTTTGTGATCTTGCTTCAATATGACACCTTTCCATCAGCCTCATCTTTTTTTGTTCATTAATTTCATTCTGCTATTAATTTATTGAATATACCTCACAGAGGATTATATGATCTTTTTACTTCGAGATGTTCTCATGGGTTCACGGGCACATTTTATGTGAAACTCATATTCAGCATCCTCACTGAAGTAAGACTTCATAGAAATGCCCCAAATCCACATTATTTATTGGAGATAACTGATAAAAGGAGGTGTCTCTTAAGGTTCAATTTCAAGCTTTGTATTGGTTCATAAGATGCACTTGATTATTCTGGTAATTTTTCAAAAAAGAATGACTCTGATCATGTAGTGAAAAAAATCCAATTTATAGAATAACCAAATAAGGCTGCACAATTTATTCAAGCTGTTCCCGATGTTAAATACTGTGTGACACAGCAACAACATTTTGCATAGTCATGAGAACTAAAAACCATGTAACAAAACCCAGTTCTTTCATCTGATACACTGGACTATCTTTCCAAGAAATCCTGGAGATATTTGTGCGACTACACATTGAGTGTTCCCTCAAAACCCTGGATTCTCTATTCATGCCCTAAACATGGTCTTTTAAAAAATGAATACAACAGAATAGATTTTTTTTTTTTTCATAGCAAAAGTGTATATGGTCAGATTTCTTAGTAATTAAAATTACAAAAATTCACAGATTTATATTGTAAATAATAATTAGGAACTGAAAAAATAGTTTTATTTATTATTTTTTATATGTTGCATATTGGATGGCTGATACGTTTGTTTAGGAAGCAGAAAAGAGCTATTTGTAGTCATTTCAGTTTCAAGGTCTAGTAGCTTAATAACAAGGAACTTGATAGAAACTTGTATCTAGTGGATTTTTTCTAGGCTCACAGAAAACATTAATTTCCATAGGCACTTGTGAAATGAACACCCATTAGGGATTTTTATCTGTAGTTTTGCAAATCCTTTGAAGTTTCAAAATAGGCTGCACATTGCCAACGCATTGAAAAACTATCCTACTTTATAGTTGCAAAACATAGGATGAAAAATACATTTACGATCTCCAGTGGAAAATAAAATCACCTAAAAAAAAAGAAAATAGAAAAAAAACCCAACAAGTATAAATATACATACTTATACATTCACTCGAGATACTGAAAACACATTTTGGAAATGGTCATTCTGTCTCTCTTGACCAAAGCAGAATGGCTTTTCTCAGCAAGAGGCTGCATTCAGTGTTCCATGGGGAAGTTTTTTTCAAGTGTATTCTCCAGATGGTGTGGGAGAAAGAGGTTTGACAAGATTTCTAATTGTGAGCTTGTGCAAACTCATGGAGGTCTACTTCGGTCAGTAATACTTGAAGACTTTTTTATCTTTGGAACAATATAAAATGTTTTCTTTAATAATTATTAATATATTTAAAATCTAACTTGTTACATTCTTATGTAATACCAGATTTATCGTATCTCTTAAGGACTGCATATAAGTAACTAATACAGTGGCATGCTATATACTTATTTTTTTCACTTTTAAGCACATCACTTGTTCAGTTGCCATAGTAATGTTTAACATGAGGACCCTGATGGTGTATTTTAGTGTTAAAATACAACATCCAGTTCCAGAAGATTTTTTTCTCACCTTATCCCTATAAAGCAAAAGGAAGAATCTTTATGCAGATAATGATTTAAGGTAGGAAATTCTGACAGTTCTTATATTAAAACAGCCTATTGGATATACTGCAAATTTTTTTGTCTTCAAAGAGTTCCATACCTTCAGAGACTCTCCAAAGCAGGATATATGCATTGTGTTGTGTGTTGGAATACATTATCTCTGTTCTTAGGTTATTCAAAGAGAAGCTAGAAAATGCGTATTTTCAGCAGTGCTGATGCACTTCATTATTTGTTGCAGTTCAACACATTATGCGGCAAAGCTTGGTGTACTGTGCACCTTCTGTCAACAGAAGAACACATCTTCCCATGTTTAAGACTAGAAAATATTAATGGAAAATGGGTCATATAAGCAAGAAAGTGTGTTGTAAAGGAATTGAAACAAATAAGATGAGCGCCGGCTTTCTGCTTGGCTTAGGTTTTTGAAATTTAGACAGAATTCACAGTCACACCATTAAAGCAGAAAGGGATTTATTCTGTGCAGTTCCATCATCTTGTTACAATCTTTCTCATAGAAAAGGATGTGAGAACCTTGTGCCACTCTCGGTTCTTGTTTAATATCTTCTTCACAGGCAAATGCTGCCAGGATATTAAACTCATCTGTTCTTTTGGATAATAAGGATGTAATGTACCATTCTGACCTTCCCAAATGCTGTGTTTCAAATTACTGTTCATTAGATTTTTTTTTTCTTGATTAAAGTCTCACTAACCTGTAGAAACAGAATGAAATAAGATCAAGATATAGCATATCAAGCATGATCAAAACAAAACCACACATTTGTATAGCTCAAGGCTGTAACAGATACTAACATTTGTTGTGCTATATGATTACTGTGTTTGTTCATAACAAATAAGATAAAAAGGGATTTGTTTAAAATTTTTACATGCTAATTTAGAGTCGCAAGCTGAAGAATTTTTATTTGGTTCAAAGATTAATTATGAAAATAAGAAAGACCCTATTTCTGGTATCCTGTAGAAAAGTTTCAGAGATGAAGTCATGAGAGAACTGAATTAGAATCCTCAAATGGAAATGTAATTAAATGATAAAATATATATGACTAAGGGCCAGATTCTGTTAACCTTATTCATTTTTATTTAGATTCAGAAATAGATATTAAGAGCAGAAGAAAAGATGCATTATTGTCTAGTCTAACCTCCTGTGTGGTCCCAAAATGTTATCTGCCAGCCTCTGTAGCTTCTGAATGAGATGTAGCATTTCTTTCTGAGAGACCTAGATGGCTCTAATGGTTGAAAGTTCTCATTGCTAATTTGGTGATGTGGGAACAGACTGGAATTCTTGGCTCCAGCTAATTACACATTCCTTCCTCCTAAATTAGAGGGCTCTTTACTGTCAGTAATACTTTTTGCCTGTAGGTACCTGAAGGCTGTAGTCAAGTTATTTCTCAGTGTTTTCTTGACTGAATAAATAGCTAAGAATTTATTCAGTATTTCACTATTGGTAATTTTTTTCTGTATTTTTTATTTTATTTGCAGAACTATTTTCAGTACCTCTTTTTGACTTTCCATATATTTTGCAACAAACCGTAAAGTTGCATGGCTTTCCAGTAAATTTGACAAATGTGAAAAAAGTGACAATTTCTGAATATTATTTACCTATTTACTCTTACAAAGATTACATTCGTCATCAAATAGCATCCCATTCATAGTTCATATCCAACTTACATCTATAATGACACCGTGTTCTTCTCAAAACCATTATTTTTTCTGAATAACTCAGGATCTAAACATACTTAAACCAAAATGAATTAATCTAAACAAAAAATTAGATGCAAGCTGTCCCTTCGTATACAAATAAAAATAAGTCCATACACTCCTCCCTTGTGTTCACAGTTTAATTCTTTTATCTCAAAGTGTCCATATTAATGGGAATTTAAACTGGAAGTGTTAAACTGCAAGTGAAGTGGTTTTGCTTACAGTTTAACCTTTGCTGAGGAGACCTGGCCAGCCTTGGGACTGATGCTACAGAATTACAGAAACACTCGGTGGTGATGAAATAACTGCTAATGGTGCTCCTGAGAGAGAATAACTCAGCATTGATGTGGATGTTATGAATGCTTCCTGAGGGACTGCACTACCTGTCAGACCAGTTGCTTAGCTGTTGTTTACCTTTTCTGTCTGTGTGGATCAGTAAGCATTTTAAAAGCACTGGGTAAGAATCTGTTAGCACTTAGGAAACCAAAAGACACAATAAGAAAAAAATATATTGTTGTAACAAGGAAATTGCCCAGTCTGGGCAGTGAATTTCTTTTAAATGGTGTGTCTCATACCGACAAGTTTTAAGAGATGAACATGGAGAACAATTCACATGATTCTCTGTAGGAAAAACAGATAAGTATCACCAAGAAGAGCAACAGCCTGAAGTTCCATGAATAACACTTCTGCAGATACATTTTTTTCCTAAGCCTGAACATCAGTATTAAGGAAAAGTACATTTCCTTAGAAAAGAAGCTGAACTCCAGAAAGTAGTTGTAGCTGCCAGTTATACCAGTTGCTACAATGCTGGCTCCCAGGAGAAGGCAAGTCATCAATCAGGAAGGGTTTACAATGAATGGATACTGTATTAACTTTTTCTCACTTTCAATTCATAGACAGCTTAGTATCAAAAGGAAGTAGCAGGGCCAAAGCAAATAATTTAAGATCCTTTCAAATATCTAGAATCCCTGTGGTTGCACGTGTGATTAGCCAGGCAATGCACATACACACAAAGTGACCAAAATGTGAATTTACAACCTTTTCTAGTGTCTACAATAGTTGAACCAACAACATGGCACATCAACATCAGCCGTCACATTCTGTCTGTGGTTGCCTTTGAGGACATTCTTATTGGAGGCACTAAAGACTACATGTATGAACTAATTACCATAATATAACCTCAAGTGACTACAGGAACCATGAGAACTTCCTGCTGAACCCTAAAATTTCTTGGAGGAAACATTTCTCCTCTTGATAAACTGCAATCCTTGGCATGCTTTCCTAGAAGGAACAGTACGTGGAAAAGACTGGAACTTCACAGCATGGCGCATGGCTGCTTTGCCCATCTACATGTGGTAATCTGAATCTGCTTAAGAATCATGAATGTTTTGGTTTGTGCTATTATAAAACCAGCCACCCACACAATGGAACCATACGCCTCTTCCTCTTCTCAGACTGAGATTGCTGTCACTCACCCTATTCAAAGAGTTACATGGAGAACTACACAAATACATTTTATTGACAGCAGGATCAGGCACCTTCATTTTTCATCCCAATATTAAGCCTACATAAACTTCAGCATCATTGATTTTATGTTTTGTGTCCATGGGACTCTGAAAAAAGGGTGCAGAGAATAACAAATGAACAAACATCATTTAAAATGAAGAGGAAGAAAGAGTGAAGTCTAATTGAACAAGTGTGTAAAACTGACATGTTATTTTGACAGCAATAACTAGTGACAGCTTGATTTTCAGAACATTCTGTCTTTTACTTTAAAAAATAAAAATTTAGGTAGTAAACCTAGTTTTCTTGACAGGCCCTTGAAGAAAGGATAAGGATTTTACATGACAGAAGATCTTATTGTGTTTATGAAACACTTTCTGTGTCCCCAAATATTTTACCAGTAAGCCAAACCTATGATAACTAATTTAATTTTATCAATGGATTGTAACCTTAT
Source organism: Hirundo rustica (assembly GCF_015227805.2). Taxonomy (NCBI): domain Eukaryota; kingdom Metazoa; phylum Chordata; class Aves; order Passeriformes; family Hirundinidae; genus Hirundo; species Hirundo rustica. The sequence continues at coordinate 90,877,884 of NC_053452.1, read as the reverse complement.
GAGTTTTCTTATTTTCCTTTTTTTTTTTTTTTTTTTTTTTTTTTTTTTTTTTTTTTTTTTTTTTTCCCCTCTTTCCCTTCTGGTTTCTTTTCTGCTTTTTGAAGCTTGGGGTTTTTTTTAAGTTTTACATTTTTCTCAAAAATTAAATAGCTGAGTCTCTTCTTTTAAGACATTACTATATATGTATCCTATAGGAATCAGCTTTTCCGGTAGCTGGATAGATTTCCTAGTAGCAGGAAGATATTTACATATTCAAAATTTTTTTGAAGTTAGATGTCAAGCAAGTTTCTTAAGACTCAGTTCTCCAAATCCCAATTCATGCTTGGTTGGAAAGGCATTAGATACTTATATTTGCTTTTATTTCATGATAATTTCCTTTAGCTTTTGTAAGCAATGAAGCAGTCCTTAATCACCGTCCACTTCTGATAAAAGACAAGCCTTTTAATTCCTGTACGGTATTTGTTAACCTTGCAGTGCTCAGCTAAGTGGCTTGCAGGTAACATCGTATGAATACAGGTAGTCAAATTGCACAAAAGTGATGAAGTAAACTTGGCTACTTAAAATGCAAATGATTAAAAATTCCAAGGTACATTTGTACTTCTACAAAAATTAATTGCAATTTTTTTTAAAAAAATCTGGATTTTTATATATTCATGAATAAAAATAAAACCAACAAAAATGACAAGGTAAGAACCCTGAACAGAACCGACCAATGGTGGCTGTGATTGACCACATTCTGCATTTTGTGAAATTAGGAAGAATTCTTTTTTCTGGGCACAGAATACTACATTCTGCAACAGAGATGAGCCCAGGGTTTGAGATTCTCTATGCCAGTATTGTGGCTGTCACAGACAATCTCTCAGATCAGAAATCAAAGGTGTTTTTTTCACTAACATTTGTGACCTGCTTGCCTGTCGCAGTCCAGGATGCATATGGATATGTGCAGACACAGACACCCGCAGCCAGAGCACCATTCTTAACTCTTACATTCATTTCATGGCTGCAATTAAAGAGGTTCAGACCTTATTTTTATAGCCTTGCCCAGGTGAATAAGTAACTCAGGGTGACAAAATCTGGAAACATATGAATTACATGATAGTAGAATAATAAAAGCAAGGGTGAAATGTGCTACTGTACAAACTATAAATAAATATGCATTGCACTATGTCAATTCTAGTGTCAAGGTGATTGCCATTACATAATATGACTTCATATTGTTTTCTAAGACCTTCCTGGCAATAGTAAGGATGCAGAAAATGTACATTTTCCCTGAATGGTATCAGTATATCAGTTATTTTGCATTATTGACATAACCACTGAAAACAGCTCTTCTTCCTGTTGGAAGCACAGAATAGATCCCCAGCAGCTGAAATTTACACTGCCCATAATTTAACATGGCAAGAGCTACTTTCCTTTACCCCAGGATTAAAGGGATGTCTGGTAAAATCACATTCTCTTATAAAAAGGGAAACAGGTGAATATTGACAATAGGTTTCAGGGCACATCTTTATACTGCCAATAGTTTTGGATTTGTTATGACAGAGTAGGAATGAGGGCAAACCCTTCATGTTTGCATGACAAGAGGTAATTATTTTGAAAATTTTGAAGTCATATGAAAATTCTAATGCACAGACCTAAAATTCAATATGCAACCTTATTTGAAAGCCTTCCCTTCTTCTATAATGAAGTCTACTATGCACAGAAGTTAATAACATGAAAATACAACATTGAAGAACTTATCAAACAATTAAAATTGCACTTGGGGTATTTTACTGATTTTATTTATTGTTTTGTAGCAGTTTCAAGGCATCAAACATTTTCACGTGGACAATTCCAGTTTTCCCTGAAACTCAGAATTTACTTCCCAGCCAAATTGATTTGTGAAATCCAAAAAAAAGAAAAGAAAAAAAGAAGAAGAAGAAAAAAAAAAAAGAGTGTACACTGAGTAAAGCTAGGCAGAATTTAGAGGAAATTTGACTGCTTCCCTGTCATCTTGCCAAAGGCAACAGCTGGTGAGCACCTCAAGCTCTGAGAGGTGCTGGTTCAGAGATGTCACTGCCAGATCCAATGTGCAGTTACCAATCCACTACCTTTAGGAGCAGAGGCTGCAGGAAATCCTTACCAGGTAGGCTGACCTGGAGCACTTAGTTCTTCCACCTCCTGCTATAGACCTAGAGAAGCTCCAACAACTTTTGGAGACCCTGGTATAAGGCTGGAAGCAGTGGCTGGAGTGTGGCTTGAGAAGAATAAGACTCAAATCTATGAAACCCCAGCTGGATCATGGATTGTCCTACTGGGATCCATAAAGCCTAAAACCACAGCACAAACCAGAAAAGGCAGACATTCCAAGACCACTGCTTGTGCCCCTGGCTCTCAGCACCAATACCTGCAACTCCGTTCTCATTCTTCTCCAACTTTCCAGTGTTTTTCAATAGCTGTTTATTTAATCTCTTCAAGAAAAAACAGTATCAAAAAAAAAATTAATGTGGAAAATAATTTAAAATTTAATTCCCTTGGCATTCCAATTAAAGCAGTTTGCTCATTATTATAGCTTTAGTTTGTACAATGGAATATTCTGCACATACTCATTCTGTATTTCATATGCATATGACAGCAATTCCAGGTGTGGTGTTTTCACTTAACTGTTGTTGAACACAGTCCCTAGTGCAGTGGGATGCTAAAATGCTCTGTGTATAAAACCAAATAGATTTCAATAATGGTACTCACAAGCTTATATTTTATATTTCCTCATACTGCATCACGTGTAACATTGAACTGAAGGCTGGGTTTCAAATCTTCTGAAGCCAGTGAGCATCACTGAGGGTTTGTGCTGGCTTGAATTTAATCACCATTGTCCTTTGTAGTCACTATGCCAAAACGTCACTGCATTTCCAGTCCTGAGTAAAGAATGCTGGTCATGCACACAACACTGAAAGTGAAAAAAATGTACCGGGAGGTCAACAACAAAGAATAAGGCTTTCCATTTTTTGTTAATCCAAACATTTGTGTTTCTGATTTAGGGATTATGGCTCAGCAGATGCTAACTGTTTACATTTCAAGAAAGGTCCCTGTGGTATGTATGAAGGACTTGTCCTGAAGTGAGTCTGCTTGATCTCTATAAATATTTGGAGGTAGCGTGCTACTTTAATCGAATTAATAGAAATTGTGGAGATTTTTGTTGGTACAGAGGCTATACTCCATAGAACACCTTTGAACTGACTTGATGTAGCCCATTTATTAAACTGTCTGCTGTATTCTTATATTTAGGACAGCATAATTTTAGAGACAGACCTTACCACCCATACACTGATGAGACCCACTGAGGTGGACAGGATTTCTTAATGTAGTAAGATATGACTTTTCTTTATATTTCAATTTCTTTGTCTGTCTGACATTTGAAATTCCTTACAGGTATCAATTCCTGAAGTTGTACACAAATAATCAGAGTATTGTGAGAGAAAGGAGTATCTCAGAAACCGCAATAGGCACTTTGTAAAGGCTGATGATTTAATGACTTCTTTTATAGCTTATGGTAAGTCAACCTTTTGTGGTTTTAGGAAAAAGCTTAAAGGAGTTCTCATGTTTATTTCTCACAGTTATTACATTTATCATTCTTAACGGCCCTTTGCTTGGATAAGGGTCATTGAAATATTTTTAATTATATGCCTAAATATATTATTGTTTTTTGGCGAATTGCCCTTCACTCTCCCCTTCTGCCTTTGACAAAATGAGTCATGCTGTCCCTTTTTCTAGTTCTCATGGAGAACTAGTTATGCCAACCAATTTCCATGTAATGGAAATACCTGCCCTTTTGTTGAAAGGGCTGACACATGCAGGATTCTACTGAGGTATCTGTACCTCTGAAGCATACACATTGTATTCTTTAAGTGAATTATTTGCCACCATAATGTTATGCTAACTTATTCTTCCAGCTGAATCCACAGATACTGGGATGAACTGAATGATTTTCAACAGCACAAATATTTACAAAGTAAGTGATTTTTACTCAAAAGTATATTTATGATAATGCTAAACATAATACAATAATACAGAAATTATTTCTGGGACATAGGGCAAATAGAAGTTCTAAGAAAGAGATCTGGAGTACAAGAACATCAGATACATAGGAAACATAGAGAACATAGATTACCTTTTTGTATTTAATTCAGGATTATTTTTTCAGTGTTGTCATTATATGATGCATTAGAAGAGCCTGCAAAAGTCTCACAGTCCTTGCACCCTGTTCTGCTGAGATAATTCTTCCAGATTTCATAGACAAACTCAGAGTGAGTATGCAAATATTCAAAATATTTTCCATTCAACTACCAATTAAACAACCAGCCATTACAAAAAATCTTACTTTCTGACTATGTCAGTATTGTCATATCTAAAATATCTCTCTGGACCAGTGTTGATGGGGAGAAGTTAAAAAGCTAGATGAGGTTATGATAACAAGCAACAGGAATAATTGGAAAGCCATAATAAAAGGCTAATATTGCACCACTTGGTGTTCATATGAAGATTGATGCTGAATACACTTTAATTAGAATATAGGAATAGGACTCAAAGTGAGATGTTAAAATAGGAAGTGCACAAAAATATAAGTAGGATAGAACTGAAAAGAGAAGGCATCTCAGAGATTATGTGAAAATGGGCTACTGAGAAATATACCAATATGCAACAAGCATTTTGACAAAATGCAGAAAGGTGTACTTCAGAACTTTGAATACTAATTTATATTCCTTTATTTTAAATTCATTGGATTCATAGAAAATATCTAGAAGCCTTTGTGTCCATCCCTGAAAGAAACATCTGCTTGTTGAGTAAATGATGTCCAAGAAATAAAAAACAGTTGAATGGGAAGGGCAATTACAATATTAGATTGATTTATAGCCCAATATTCTGCTTTAATCTGCACCTAAAATACTTGAAAAATTCTAGTGGCCGAAGTGTCAGTGCTCCCTGTAGATGAAAATTTTATTATTAATTTAATTTAGAAACAAGCAAAAGCAGAACAGCTCAGAGAAATCCAGCTTTTTTTAGAAACGCCAAATGAGCTTGAACAAATCACTATGTCTAATTCCTACTAAGCACTGAACGGAAATGCTTCTAATACATGTCATAAATATGTGTTTATGTGCAATGGGAACAACCATAATTCTTGTGAAAACATTACTCCCTAATCCCTCAATAAGAATGAACATGGAAAACCCCACTTTAGTCTTCTAAAGGAACCCTAAATGTTGAATTTGGTTCTGTACATTTAACACAGAGAGAAATTCTAGAGCAATGTGACATCTTATTAAAAAAACCAAAAACAAAAAACTGTAAATTCTTCCCCTTTGAGACAAAAATGAGACATCAGATTCCTGAGACTGGGGATGAACTTTCTCTGTTGGCCATTATTCCTCCTGGGTAACCTATCACTACATTTGTAACCTTAGCTTCGATTTAGTGCTGGTTATCCAACAGGCCAACTCCTTCTGGGTCCATACTGCACTCTGAAAGACATCCTCTGTTTATCAGTGTAACTGCTTATTCCACCAACCCCCCATGCTAAAGTGGAAGATGATTATATAGCGCAGTGCCAACACGCACAGCCTTTATCTGTGCTCCATTTACTGAGAGATGAGGGTGCTTCATGCTGATCGTTTCAGTTTTTAACCCATTTAAGAGTATTATTCCAACTTGTGTTCTTATTTAAAGAAACACTAATAAGTTGTGGCCTGTTTCAATACTATGGAAAATGAGGTATGCTTAAAAGGAAACAAAAAAGCCAAAAGCTGGATTCACTTTTAAGGCTTTAACTTCATGTAAGTTTGTTGTTAAAGCTATAGAGGGTGCAAAATCTGTTGCCCTGGCAAGAGAACTTCCTGTGCTAACATCCAGCTTTCTGCTCATGTCTGGGCACAGGAGTTTTCAGGAGCTGCTCCAAGTGATCCCTTTAAATCTATGTTGTCACCTGATTTTTAAGCATCTTGTACTCCTTGGGTCTTTATGGGTAATTTCTATGCAAGCACAGTATCCTTGTTCCTTGCCTAAATTTCAGTTGTCTCTGCCTGGCAGCATCCAGGACACACACCTTTTCATTTTTCAGAGAAAAAAGGTATTCCATGTTGCTTTGTGTTTCCAACTTCCATCTTGAGATTCCTACTTTTCTAACTTTCTTACTGCATTTATCTAGTGACTAAGAGGATCCAGCTGCTTGTACTGAGGAATTACTGTCCTAACTGAAGCCTTTGAACTTGTAATTATCTTTCTAAAGTCTTTACAGTACCATCTATGTTCAAAAAGGTTTTTTATCTTAAAATGACAAGTTTAGAAGTACATTACAGGAGACACTGAGAGCATATAAATGGAACTATGGAGATGAGTAGTAAATACTACTTTACAGGAAGATGAAAGTGCATGGATTGAATTTCCGTCTTGGATTAAAATTTTAACCAAAATTTATTTTTACTGTATGCTGGTTCCGTCTTCTTAATTTTCTTCACAGTCCCATGAAGACTGGCATTTTTAGGCTGCAAAAACCTCTCTACAAATCTCCTATCAACTCCACGGAGCTAAGATTATCAAAGGTAGGCAACAGAAAGGAGAGGAAACTGCAGCTGTGTGGGAGCGAGGCATTTCCAAAGAGTCTCTGAAAGACAAAACTGTATTTACTGTTTCAGCAGTGGGAAATCTGCTCCTAAAAGAGGCCTTGAAGAAGAAGTCCATTTCTTTAATGGAAAATTAAATGTCCACTGTACAATATGGAAGATTTTGGAACTGCAGGTGTTAATTTTAGACATTTTTGCATAGGGAAGTTCAAACACTTTTATTCCAGTCAGGAGAAATCCTGTGCATTATTTGCATTATCACAGAGACAGAAGGGAAGCAAGAAAGCTGACAACACTAATTGGATTGATAAATGCTAGGAAGCCAAGAAAAAATATGATGGGAGAGGAGTCTCTTTGAGTAGACTGGAAAGTAAAAGGGAAAAGCTGATAAAAATACCCAGCTTTTGACTGTGATCAGAAAAGGCTGCACTTCTCATATGGGACACTCAAGAAATAGGTCCTACTTTCTCAAATAGCAGAAGTAGAATCATGGTATTACTAACTGGGATGAATGAAGTGGTATAATTTTATCCGAAAGCTTGGATCATTCTGTGTAATTGGCACCTCATCCAATTTATTAAATTCAAAGAAGGTTTACAGAGAATACATGGAAACACCTGACCTTTCTCATCTGAGTGGGCTACAAAGAAATCAAACACATTCTGTGGAGAATTCTGTCTTGAATTTTTGGCCCTGCCAACTCAGCACAGCTATCACAGCTCTCAGAGGATAATCTGGAAATGCACAGTGACTTCTGCCCTGTAGATTTTTTTTGCCTGAATGCAGTAGACAAGGACTCTCTATGGACACTGCCCATGCTTAGCCTGTCAACCAAGAGCTCCTGAGGAAAGAACTGATATACTGTGATAATTTGCTACTGCAGCATCTAACTCTGCTTCAGTTGTGTTGGCCAGCCATAGCTGTTCCTATAGCTTGTGCCCTCTCAGAGTACATATGGAGTGTGCAGTATATACCAGTTTCTCCACATCCGTGCTCAAGTTCAGAAAAATATGTAAAAAATTGGTTGTGTTCCTTTTTTTACCCCCTTACTTCACATATTGAGTCTAAGGAACAATTTATTCTTTTGGGTAATTTGTAGAAAAGTACAAATAGGTAAATGGAGTACTAACAGACTTCCCAACTTGTTCTGAAAAAAGGATGCACCAAAACAGCCGTTGGTCAAATATTCAAAAAGACATAATAATAATAATAATAATAATAACCACCACCACCACAAAAATAACAGAAAGGGACAACTGAGGAAGACTACGAAGGCTAGAAGGGGAATGTACAAGGGGAAAAAAGTTTATGGCCTGCAGAAACATCAATAGTAGTGATGAGGCACAAATCAAAACATAGCTACTTGATCTTCAGGCTGAGGTTACGGGATGACAATTACAAAACTGTTTTCAATTTAAGTGGATTTATCTGATTGGAAGTCATCAAGAGACAAAAATTTGGTGCTCAAGATGCCTTTTAAAATGCAACATTTATTTCTACCTTATTAAGGCAGTGTTAGAAGAAGTTCCTTCCATATCTTCCTCAATATCTTTTATATTAGCAAATGCTCATATACTCAAGTAAAAATTACTGTGATAGAAAAAGACAAGGGGTTCTTTTAATTTGCTTTGGTGTTTTGAACATCCGGTGACCTGCAAAACATGGATAAAACCCATTGGTTTATTCACTCACTAGAAGGCTTTATAAATATTTCCTCACTTTTACAGGAGTGATAACTGCCAGAGTTGTGAAATTTGGTGATTACTTCAGATGTTAAAAATATACATTGGTACCACTGGTATGCCTTATATATGCTAACAATAGGTACAAAAGTTATTGGATTGCATAATATTCACTTCTAACCTGGAGAAGACTTAGGACCTTGTTCCATTGAAATAACAGAATGAATGGAAATCAGTTAATAGGATTAAACTACTGCAGAGAGATGTGAAGCATAAAGCCATAGTTAATGACTCATGATCTCACTCCCTCCGCCGCTGTCAATACAGTTTCTTTATTCCTCTTTGGTCTGTGTCACTCGTATATTCCTCTCATCTAGCAGTTCATGACCTTGTTCAACTACTTAGTCTTTTCCTTAAAACCTCAGATGATGGTAAGATTACTCTTTTAAAACAGCAATGAAATGTATTATACATGTGTGAATCAAATGAAAAATAATAATTCTGAAATGGTACCTGTATTGACTAAAAATATTTATGCAAATCCAATTTTCACATTTTTGTTCCAAACACTCCAAATGCAGAGATGATGCTGAAACCAGGGCATGCTTACTCCTTCACTCTGATGTCTTAATATCTGCATTGTGGTTCAACATCACAAAGCAGAATATGTACTGTTCTGTCCTCAGCTGAGCCACTTGCAGGATGTTTCAGAGTATCTAGATTGAGACAATACCTCATTATACAAATATAGATCTCTGGGACTTAACTTTTCAAGTGACAGTAGAAACTGTTTAAATGTTTCTCATACTAAAAATTCCATATTGACACTATGATGAGATTCATACTGAACTCTTACTGAATAAATAACATATGCATGGTTATTGAATAAAAAGAATTGCATATCTAAATAGAAGGAATTGAAGTATTGTTTTAAAGACAATTGAATCTTGAGTATTACTTTAAAGACAGTACCACTTTATTAAATCATACTGTAGCTTATGCAAAATATTGCAATATATTTAAAATCTAAGATTAGAATTAGCTTTTCTTTAGCTAATGAAAGTCCAGAAAATACACTGATAGATATTTTGAAGGGAGATCCTGAGATTTATAAAATAGCCTGGAGGAAAGCAAAACACAGAAGTCAATTCAACCTGTGCTCAAAACCAGCGACTGAAGCCTGCATGCATAGGTAGGAGAGATCTGTGGAGTTAATCTAGTAACACTGTGCTAAATCTTGGCTTTCTTCAAACTGGAACAAATTTTTAGACTAACAAATTACTATTATTCTCTTGGCACGACTGCAATAAAGTTCTGATTTTAAACCCAGAAGAATTTGCTCCAATAATATTGCTGTGGATGAAATATCACACTATTTTGTCAATATCCTCTGAGCATAATATTATTTGGTGTGATTACAAAGTAACTATTAAAAATTACATCATAGACTTGGTGGTATCTTTTAAAAGCGGAGTAGTTTTTCTGGCAATTCTCTTGCTTTCTTTGCTATTGTGCAAAAGACACAAATTGAGCTGGCAGTGTACCCTTGTGACCCAGAAGGCTGGTGGTATCCTGGGGTACATCAGGAAGATCACTGCCAGCAGGTTGAGGGAGGTGATCCTACCCCACTGATCAGCTCTGGTGAGGCCAGTCTGGAGTGCTGTGTCCAGTTCTGGGCTCTTCAGTACACAGAGACATGGAGCTCCTGGAGTGGGTACAGTGGAGGGGAAAAAAAATTATTAAGGGATTGAAGCATCTCTCTTGCAAGGACAGGCTGAGGGAGCTGGGCCTATTGAGTCTCAGGAAGAGACGACTGAGAGGGAACTCATCAATGTCTATCGGTATCTGAAAGGAGGGTGTAAGGAGGATGTTTCCAGGCTGTGCTCACTGGTGCTGAGCAATAGGACAAGAAATTCCTGTGCCCAAGCAACAGGCAGAAACTGATGCACAGGAAATTCTACCTAAATATGAGGAAGAATTTTTTGCAGCGACTGAGCATTGGAACAGATTGTTCAGAGAGGTTGTGGAGTCTCCCTCAGTGGAGATATTAAAGATATTGTCTGGACACAAGCCTGTGTAATGTGCTCTAGGATGGGTCTTCTTGAGACGGGAAGTGGGATCAGGTGACTATGGTCTCTGTGATTCTGTGAAATTCCTTCCCTTTCAAACCTGGGCATATGGTTAAATCAAAGGACATCACGATTTCTGGAAAGGAAGGTGGCAGTACAGTATCCTAATCCTTCTGTGAGAGAAGCTGGGATTTGCACTTCAGGAAATTTTCAACCCTGTAGAAATGGAGGTCCATGACAAGGGTCTGGCTATGGTGAAAGCCTTCCAGTCACTCATATCCCACTCATTGCCTGGAGATGATTTCCAAAGCAACTGCATTCAGTTTGCCTTGAAGTTTCAGAACAGTCAGAGAGGAGGAATGAGCAAGGCTACGCACTGCCCAGATTAATGGTTGTCAGTCCGCTCATGGACCTGTCAAATGTAACTATGCAAAGTCTTCTAAGAGCAGAAGTGGATTTGATATCAAAGGCTACATACAGGCAGCAGCTCTTAACTCAGGGCTTATGTAAGTGCATATATATAAGAACAGAAGCCTCTACTTAAACCAGCCAGTCAACAACTCCCTTTCTGAACTGTGGTGTGTCTCCAGAGATCCTTATTCAATTATTAATGCATCTGCTGCTAATTTCATCATGCAGAGTATGAATTTGTCTTTCCACGATGAGCTCTAAGGGAAGTTTGTAAGAAATATAGAACTTGTCAGCACATAAGAGTCAACACATTACTACTGTGCTGCAGCCATTTATAACAAAACTAAAATGAGCACTCACTTGTTTGGCATTAATTTAATGTCCCACTTAGCTCCTATCAGACGTAAATAGCTGCTTCATCCATTTAAGCATTTCTGTTCGTGCACATAATGAAGTACTCTGTACCTGTCAAGTAAGCAGAATTCATAACTGAAATAAGAAATGGATGAGCAAATTCAATGTTCTTAATATTGAGCCTATACTGGGTTGGCATCAGACTTTTTTTATGGCTTCTGTGAGATTCACCTTTTATTCCACTGTTCAGAGACCATAAGAAGACAGGACACATGCCAGCATGCCACAAATGTTTCTGAAAAGGATATCTGTTCAACTTACGGCACAATTAACAAAACGCGTAGTTGTCGAACAGATGCTATTATAAAACAAAATAACCTCTTAGTATTTAAATATTTTTATATTATCTATTTTAGAAAAACAAAATCTAATTTTAAACAGCATTCGAGCTGTGATCATACTCTCTAGATGAAATTTTTATGAGAATGAGCAGAGGTAATGACTACTATTAGTCACTGTCATTAGCATAAAACATTAGAAATGACAATATTTATAACAGGCTATGACATGGCAGTTAAAATATGACTTTCTATCATTTGTGTATGCTTTGACTACAGCTGGTTGCTATTTTCTAAAGTTAAACTGATACAAGTCTGGTAATGGTATATTTAATAGCATGTTCATCATTAGGTCTAATTGTTTTCCACCACAGAGTATGAAGTTTTATGTCCTCTATCAACCCAAAACAAACAGCCCTACTGCTTAATGGCTCTTCAATTAATGTTTATGGTGCTACTTTTACAACGTAAGTTACAAGAAAAAAAATCCAACAAAATCCCTCCAAGAAGCCATTTAAGAATTTAGGAAGCTTAATGGGACTTCAACTAATACCAAAAATTACTAAAACACGGATGAGGTCCTGCAGCTGAGGATGTGAAAGCAAACCCAGAACGACATTAGAAAGACACTGGAAAATAGAAACAGAAAGCCCTGAAAAATTCTTCTAGCACAGTGTTATAACTGCCTTTGGAAGGGAGAACAGATCTCCATGTAGGGGAAGTTGGTTGAGGGACTTCAGGTTGGCTGCTTTGCAATTGATGTTCACGCGGGGTTAAAACAGAGAAGACGTGTTCAGCCCAAGTCATGCACAGCTCAGTCTCTGTTCCTCAGACTGCAAACTTATTCCCCTGAGAGTGACTTGCCCCCAGTAACCTAGATGCCAGCCTTGTACTCATAATTCTTCTCCCTATTTAGCAGAGCTCATGCTGATTAAAATGAAAGAACAGTTCAAAGACAGGCTTTTCTTTAACTGCCTTAGTGCATAAGAATTTTTGTCTCTTCCTTTTCTACTAAGCCTCTAGAAAGCAATGTAAAACTGCTGTAAATATGGTTTCACTGGAGAGCTGCCATTGTTCTAAATTATGAAAGCAAATGATTTCTGTCTTGGGCTGTTAATTGTATGTATCAGTAATACATTAATTTTAAGTTTCCCACGATAGTTCAGACACCCTGATTTCTGGCTTTTAATGATGCATTACAAGCCTTTATTTCTCTGACACCCAGGCAATTAATCATCGGCACTCCTCAGTTCCCCAAAGTAGCTGGACACCATTAGACAGGAAAGAATCATACCTGAGTGGGGTCAAAATTTCTTTTCAGGAAATACTTGTTTTTTCACACCAACTGCTTGACATTCATTGCAGTAAATATATTTTAATAGAATTGCTGTTATTCTGCCTCTCTTCCTAGTTGCCTAGGAGTTTTTTGTAGCTCGGCACGATGTTCAGAAACAGGGGAAAAAGTGCTCTGCAAAGTTTAAAGGCTGTCAAGCCTTCTTGGCAAATTCCCTCCAAGAGCACAGCTGAGAAATGACAAACCTATCACCTAACTGGCTGGTGTTTAAAGCTGACTGCTTTTGATTAGGAAGCAGTGAACCTTCCCTTCTGGAGTTCATTCTGTGTTTTATAAGCACCTATTCACTGAAAATTATGCAGTTGAACTGATTTGAATTTGATTAGCGTAACAGTCCAGTTTTATTATTTGTAGTAAATACAGGCGTCTCTTATGGTTTTACTGCACATTTAGGAGAATGTCAGGATAGTTAAAGACTCACTTTTACTACTCATGTATTATTGCTTGACATTTAAAACAAATCCAAGAATAATATATGCCTGTATTGCAGTTACTCAATACTTGTGCATTGCTCTGTATGTACTCACACTCCTTCTCTGCTCCAGTGGGAAGAATAGGATGGAGGCAATCCTGCCTACTCAGGGATGAAGTACTGTGTCCCCAGCAGGTGAGCTGAGCCAGAAGTAACTGTGAAATGCACTGGCTAATGTCTTTAATGGAAAACTCCTGTATGAAATTCTGTGCTGCAGACTCTGTGGTATTTCAACAGGCAGCACTGAGGAGGAGCAGCACTGCTACCACTGAACGCTGAATTGCTCTTTCAATGTCAGCCAGCTTCAGAAGTTGCAATGTGAATGCTCTGGGAAGCTTGATACCCTTTTATCTTCTGACAGCCTTTCAATTATATGTCCTTTCATATTATTACATAACTTCAACAATCTACACGGTGGGCCTCAGTAATAAAAACCCATTTCATGCCTGAAGAACACAACTTCTTTGGTAAGTCAGTTTAGACCTAGACAGGGAGCAGTGCATTTGACCAGAAACAAATGCTAAGTGGAGTCAGATGGTCAGGTCAATAAAAGCTAAAAATAACATTTGACTTTGAGAGAAAAGAGAGTTCAGGACAGAGCCTAAAGGCTAGATTCAGCCCTAGCTAAACATTTATCTCTCTATCAGTGTTATAAGGAGAGATTAGACACCCGAAGTTATATGCTGCAGAGAGGTTACGATATACCTACAGAACTCACCAGTGAGTGGGAATAATTGAGTGGTTTGGGAGTCAGATTACTAGTATGGTCCATAATGTCTTATGTCTGTTAGCCCCAGGCTGAGTATTCTCCAACATTTAATTCTACCTATCTTGAGAAAAATGCATATACTTACACAATTTACCTCCTCATTTACTTCCCTGTTTTGTAGACCATCATTATAGTGATGACTACCACATCAATACAGTCATTAGGGATGATCTTATCAAAATAAGTGAGGCTCACTTCAGCTGTAATTCCAGCTAATAGTGAAACATTCGCATAATATATTATTTTCAGTACTTCTCGAGCTTTCATTACTACTAGCTGGCTGTCTCAAAAATCTGTAACATATTAATTTCAACAGTATCTGTAAAAAGATGCAAGAAGCACAAAAAAGCTGGTTTGGGTCAGGATATTTACATCTTTTATGCCAGTGATGACTCCTGGTGTTTGAGAACCCAAAGCTGAGACTAATGAAAGCTGCAGGCTGTTAGTACTTCTGAAAATGAAGGTATGTCTTCAGTGCTCAAATACAGAGAAAAGTGTCTAATCTATATTTTAAAAATGTTGAGAGTGATCAACAGAAGTGCCTTCTCCTAAGCAAATCCTACTTCTTTACTGAACAACCAATTTAAGAACAAAGTTACCAGAGGAAAGAATTAGCAAAAGTTACAGAAGTACAGAAAATTCACTTCTGGGAAATGGCATAGGCCAATCTCCACAAGGTGAATGAGGTGCACGAGAAGCTCAAAGGGAAGCCTTGAATGGTCTGCTCACAGCAAAGCTCTTGCGCATTGGGCTGTGCTTCTCTATGCTCACTTTTCAACTTCCTGCTTGACAACAGAGCATTGGGCAAGGAATGGGCCTACCTCAAACTCCAAGGACTAGCATGTGCCTCATGCCTTGTTCTCAGCTCTACACAATTTAATTAATGATATGACATGATATATACAATCTGTAACTTTTAACTAAAGCAACTCCCACAACTGAAATTTAAAACTTTTTTCCTTAACTATTTTTAATTTTGCCCAATCTCAGTTATCTGATAGACAGCTACATAGTCTACACCAGGCATTTAGGCAAATTTTCTAAGCAGTAGAGGGCATTTCATATCATTTGGGTTTTTTTGACACATACCTGCAAAATGGTTAAATAGTCCTTTGGACCTGAACTGAGAATATATGCATATATATATACACACACACACATATATATACATATACATATATATACACACACACACACACATATATATATAAACACACACACATTTATACATGCATCTGGAAAACAAAAAAAAATCAGAATATGTAAGGCAGTAATGGAATTAGATGAACTGTAGTATTTTGCTACAAAGTTTTGGCTTCCTCAAGATGGGGAAAAATCAGATTTCCCTTTCTCCCTCTACAGACTTTTGTTCATCTCCTAGAAATATAAGTAGAGTCTTCCAGCCTTCTGAAATATTTTATCACTTATTAAAAATTGCAGCTACTGAGTGAAAAGGAATTACTACTCTCAAGTTTCCAAAAATAGTATGTAATTTTCTTTAGGCAATCATGATCACCGACTTCCAAGTCCCCCTTGTAAGCCATTTTAGGAAATATGGTACAACGGTTAGGAGTTTGGGCTCTTAAGTAGAGGTATTTTGGTCCTGATGAATAGTATTCTGTGTGATGCAGTGCAGTTTCCCCCTTCTTCTTTCATTTGATATATGCAAAGCAAAAATAATAATAAATAAAAAATATTTCTAAGAGCCTTTGATTACTATTTACTGTGTTTACACACATAAATATAATCTAAGTAAACCCTTAAGAATGCTGCATATTTTCACCCTTTTCTTTATCTCACTCACAGCCTACATAAAACTGGAGTGTGAATACTGTCACTTAGGGTTTATTTCTAGCTAGGGGAAAGAATCTTGAAAAATCTACTGAGTTTTTTCTCAAGTTTAGAGTTGTGTTAGGTTTGAATAGCTTCTGGCCACATTCTTTTAGCTCTTTATCTGCAGAGAAAAATCTACGTTGAAATCAGGGCATAGTTTAAATTTTTATTACTATTTGCAAGAGCAGAACCAAAAATAGTGTGGGCAGGAAAGTGCCACTCCTTTTTTAACTCACAGTGACAGGGAATGGGGTCCCATATGAGGACTTCATGCTATTCCTCAGGACAGATTTCAGGTCTGTTTTCTGGTGTGCAGTCAGGAGAAACAAGAGAAGGACTGTGGTTGCACCAGGGTGTAGGAAATGAAAATGTGTCCAGCTACAGCAGGACTCCACATTAGCTATTGATCCTACTTTTGTGAGCTGAAACCTTTTGGATGCTCTAGCTACCAACAAGTGACAATGGTCTTTTGTTTCACATGTTCTTTGCTGAAGAAACATGTTCATTTCTAATAACTAAATGAAATAATTGTACTTTTCTATGACATATGTGTGCATATAAGCTTATTACAGAAAAATACAACTCAGTATTTAGCTTGAAGGATTTAAGAAATGTTAGATTTATAATTGCAAATATAATTACATTACGTTCTTTAGCATATAGCCTTTAACTACAGGACCCCTTACTACCCTTTTCTCCAGAAGACCTAACTCATTCTGGATATAATATTGAATTAAATACTTGTATCTGTCTTAATAGCTGATGGTATGACACTTGTTTTCTCTTTTTCATCCAAATGGTTGCTGTTGGTGTTATTTACTTTCTAACAGATTTTCATTGTGCATAGTTTGTAGCAACAATGCTACAGTAACTGAACCATATAAACCTCAATAAGTGAATGTTCACAGCAGATCAATAAAGATACCAATATTTTCAAAGATTAACAAATGGAGAACAGAGTAAAAAAACCCTCCAGAATCTGCAAAATTTGGTTTCCACATACCATCTCAATGGATTACCTTACGCTAAGGGGAGACAATTTCTTCAAATATTTGGCATTTTAAAAAATTATTTCTGTGTTCAACACAATGCACAAATACAGTTTATTTATTATTATGTTACTTCTGTGATGAAGATGATTAACTATTGTATTTCTTTATGACAAAAAGGGTAAGAATTTAGATACGTAATCAAACTGTCCTGCCTCAAAGTAACAAGCACCATAAGTATCTCTGTATAAGCTCTTTCACAATGGCAAACAAAATATGAACTAGTTTAAAATAATCCTATTTTTTTGCAGATTGAGGTGACCTAATTATCTCACATGACATAAACTAAAACCATATAGAAAAATACTACAGCTCACCTGATAGACTGGAAGATCACTGTAAGTCTGAGTGGAGGCATATCCTAGAGAGGGTGGTAATGGTAGGTCCAGGACTGTGGAGAGTACCAACCTGAGGCCCAGTCCTCCAGAAGCCAGTGAATTATTGCAAATGATGTTGAGCACTCTCAATTCCCTGAACACCATTCAAAAGGTACAGTACCTTCCTAAGGCTCCAAAAATCTGAAAATCAAGATAAAGTTGGGCAGATATATTCAATAAAGAACATAAAATTAGTTGTCACATTATTTTTTTTTTTTTTTTTTTGCTTAAATGATCTATGCAGCTTCACATAGCATCTCTGTGACACATGGTTATAGTCTGGATGACAGAAAACTCTGGAAGACATTACCTTCCAAATTCTGCATGCTATGAGATAAAGCAGTTACAAAACAATAGAATTTACAGTTCTAACACATTCCTGTTCCTGCAAAGCACAGGTAGAATGGGAGTGCATGTGACCACCATAGAGTCTCTAAAACGATGAGTGTGAACAACAGGGCAAAAAAGAGGCAAAGGAACAAACTAAACACCGGTATTTCTAGATTTTGGGTTTTGTTTTTTATAGTTTCTGAATCTTTTAGTAAAACTACTATATAAAACTTTAGCTATCATTTTAACCTAGATTTCTCATCTAAATTATTAATTTTTATACTGCTACAAATTTATCATGTGCTGCTTCAATACCTTTTCTGTGCCTGCAATCACATACGTGAGATGAAGGCTCATAGTCCATGCACAGCAGTATGAGTGTGCTTTTGGCAATGTAATAAAAAAGGAGGATTGTGGGGGTGAATTTTATGAACATCAACACTCTTTAGGCAGATATTACAGCAGAGTAATTATATTCTTCCAGAATAAATTAATTCTGAGAGCTAGTATGAATGAGAATGGGAACTTATAAGAACAAGTTGGGTTGGCATTGTGTTTAATTTCTTGATAGTATTAACAAAATCAGGCCTATGAGAGACTAATTAAAATAAGTTCTTATTAAAATAAATGAATTGTCAGAGAATTTAAAGATTTAGGCTGGAGAGGAAGGCATTTTTTAAGCATATTAGTTAGTCTCTTCAGCCAGCCAACAGAGACAAGGTACATCCAGAGAGTGTTTTAGAGCATCTGGCTTAGGTACTCTGAATTATTTTCTGTAAGCAAAGATCAGTTCACTGAATGTGTAGGTACCCTACGTACCTGTCACAGCAACAGTAGGTATTTGAAGCTAGGTGATGAATGTGCTCTGTATTCCCCCAGGTGTTACACCAAAGTAACCTCACATAGAAGAAAAAAATCCTAATCAGTGGAGTAGGGGAATATAGACTTCTTTTTACAGCTTCTACCAAGTTTACTGAGTTGGCAAACAACAACTTTGTGGATGTCTTGTCATATTCTCCAAAGCAAATAGATTTTCATGAAAGAATTAGAAAATATTTTTGGGGGTCACTCAGGGGAATTCCTTATATCCAAAGCAAGTTTATGATACAGGAAACCTCAATTTGCAAATTGTGTAAACCTTTCCATAAACTTGGAGACATTTTTCTTTGATGAAAACTATTAGGTGGGTATAAACATCAGGCTTGCAAAATAAATAGTTAAAGTAAGCCAAGCACCGTGAAGTTAGTTAAATATCAGTTACAGGTCAGTGAACCCCAAATTTAGGTCTTGTCATGTAAAGCTTTGATACAGTCAGTGTCTGAGTTAAACTTTGTTAGGGTTTGTTTTTTTGTTTTTTGAGTTTAAAATGGCTGAGTTAATTTTTTTTTCTGCTTGATTTCATGCATAAGAAAGGGCACTGAAAGAACAGCTATTCAATATTTCTTTTATCCTCATTATTCAATACATTTTTCCTTTACCAACTGTCTGAACTCTACTCAGAACTTTAATTTTTCTTGACAAAATTATGAACTTTTCAGTTTGCTTTCTGTGTCATTTGTGGTTATACTATGTGAATACCTCATAAGTGTAACTATTTGTTTATTATATTCCTGAGTTAAATTAGAACATCCAACACTTACTTTGCCTGGGAAAGCCAAGGCTTGCAGCTAACCTTAAACAGCATTTTACACAGTCAGGCACAGCTGATGATGACACTTGCAACTCTGATGAAAATCAGATTCAAAGAGTTTTTCTAAGATTTCAAGACAACAAGAAATGCAACATTAGCAGGCTTTTACTTTGAGCAATTTGCCTACCCTCACACAAAACTCTGCTGATAGAGATGATGAAGGACAGTATAATCCATTCCTCTGTTTTAGCCAAACTCAGCTGTTTGATATTAAACACCCTCCAAAGCACTGGGAATGTCTGCCAGTGGTTCTGTGGCTAAGAGCCTATTTGGGCACACAACCCTTACACATTTCCACAGACATCAACTTGTACAATAGGCAAGACTGCAATTAAAAATATGAACACTGGGAAAATAAATCTGAGATGTGATCATTCTTGTGTAGTCTAATTCGATAATATAGACAGAGCTTTTTCTTGTTCTACATATTTCTCCTGACCCCTTCACCATGCACCCCAAACATCTTTTTCTGGATCTGACAGAAAAAAGATTTTTTTTTTTATTTTTCTGAAATGTTTAGCATTTTGACCAAAATCCTTGGCTTGAGCAGATACCCATCTTGGAAAATTTTATTTGAAGTGGACACAGTTGTATTTACAAGTAGAAAATATGGCCAGCCCTGCCAAAAGTGCATTTACAAAAAAATGAGAGAAATGGAGGCATGGCAAATTATAATATATAGCTTGTTCTGTATTTTATCTGTGGAGCTATGAATGAGAATGGTTCATTGAAATAAGTCCAGATGAAGGACCTGGTATAAAGTGTTTTTATACTAAAAAACTATCTGCTTTCTAGATCCTTGAAGATGTTCTTACGGTTATTTTTGGTTGACTATATATTACAAAATCAGGTGCCTTATTTTCTTTAATTTAGCTAAGCAGACTCCAAAGTAGAAAAACCCAAACAAAATACTCTGAATCTAAAATAATCCCTAAACTGGTCTGAAATAGAACTTCTGTTATTTCTAGGACTGCCAGCACTATAAAATTTAAGACTATGTGGGTTTTTAGGGTCCAGTCCAACTGTGCTCAGTGCAATGGGGAGGACATTGAGTATTACCAGGCATCTCAAGCATCAGTGTTTCGAGATGTCTTCCTTGCTCATCAAAGACTTACAGAATAAGAAACTCACCATGGCAACAGGTGATGCAGCTACAGAAAAATAGGGTTTTAAAGGAAATGGATGAAGAGAATAATAACAGGCTTCTTCAGTGTAAATTGGGCACATGCAGGTAGGGTCCCTATACACACACATTCTGCTGTGGCTTCATCCAATTGCCTGGTAAAGTCCAGCAGGCACCAATGATGAAAGTACAACTACACTGTGGACAAGGGAGTTCAGTTCTCAAAACAAGTCCCAGCTCAGAATGCATCCCATGTTTCATTTCCTCGTGCAGCTTCTTACCCTCACCTGCTGCTTTACTAATTGCACTTTATTACATCACTTTGACCTGCTGAGTGATCTTAGCAAAATCATGCAGCTTCACTGTTTTTCTAGCTCTCCATTATAAGGCAGAGATTAAAATACCTACTGCCTTTAGTAAGAATTTTGAGTTCAGTGCAGCAATTTTCTCTTAAGCTCTGTAGGTGCTATTTCAGCTTTCAAGGACTACACAGCATTATTGGGGTCCCCATAGCTCTTTGAAATGAGCACTAGGTTCCCTAAAGCACATATCCCACAATGGGTGACCCATTTTTGCCTTATATCTGCAAACAAGTTCAATGATACAAAAAATATTGTGCCTCCTTCAAAAATGTGATCGTTCTCATGAAAATAAAGTGGTGACTACCATGAACGGATGAACTAGATTGCCAAGTTGAGATTTGAGCGATCAACAGTGACAAGCAAGTACCCTCTATTAAATATTTTTCTTGCATGAGGGAAAATTGGTTATGATGACATGAAAAGTAAAATCTTGATATGATACTGTATCTGAAGTACTCTTCCTGGATCAAAGTTATTTCACACTGCTGCTAAGCAGGACATGGGCTGGAATGACGCAATCCAGTCCCTAACAGCTAAGTGATCTGTTTGAATTTAATTAAATTATAAATCTGACTATAGATCACGTTCTGAGTTTCATATTCCCTTTTCAGTCCTTGATGTCAGCATGGATTTTTAGTATATGAAACCTGAGTAAGATCTGCAGGATTAAATTCTCCATCAGAAAGCAACTTTGCTTAACAGGAATTCAATGTAATATATAACTTTCCGGTCAGTTGTTTGTATCTTTACATCATGAGTTCTAAAACAGATATTAAAAAGGTACTAAATACTCAAAATACCATACAGAATAATAAAAAGAACCCTATCAGTTTTAAATACTCAGAGAATGCCACACTAAATTCCTGTATTATTAGCAGCATTTCCTTTGAATGGCAGTATCCTTGATTATCTTTTCAGCTAAAGTGGATATATGAAACATTATGCTCTTCTGGGAAGAAGAGAAAAAAATGGAAAAAAGAAAGGAAAAAGAAAGGAAAAAGAAAGGAAAAAGAAAGGAAAAAGAAAGAAGCTCCATTGGCAAGACCTTTTCACTGAATTCTGCCACTGGTTGTACATAAAGTTCAGGAAGAAATATAATGAATTATTAGCTGAGCAATAAATATGGAGTTCAAAGTGAATATAGTAAACAGTGATACAAGATATCTGCACACTTGGTTCTGTGTACTGTGCAGAATTAAAGAAAGCAAGCCTGCCCAGAATGCTGAGTCACAGATGAGCAGCTCAGCAGTTTGTACCTCTGACTTGTGGGTGGTAACACAGTGTGAAGGTCTTGTAGTGCAAGAGCACCTAACAAAAGTACCCACTGCTTTCCTGTGAGTAAGCCATCCATCACCAGCTAATGCATCCAGCACGGTAACCGTGCCAAACAAGACGGAAGCAGCTATTCTCACACTGTATAATAATACTGTATAACAAGAAACTATACCTCCATTAAATCAATAAGGTATAGTAGCAACAGAAATAAACAAGAAACATTGTTTTTATAATTAATTCTACTCTTATCAGGGCACTGAAGCTTTTCTATTTTCTACCTTGTGCGCCCAAATGTTGTGAAAAGATATTAGAAAGTTCTGATTGTTTCCATATAGCATCTTGAAAAATTCTTAGGGCACATGCAGGATATAGATTATCAACTGAACATCTTTTTCTTTCATATTTCTCATTTTAATATGTGAATGATGACCTATACCATTACAGAATAGGTGTGTGATCTTCTTCCAATAAACCTTCCTTCTGAATTATGTATTTGAAATATGTTTGCAATTGCATTTTCATCAAATCTTGCTGTTCTTTGGTAAAGCATACTAGGCTTCAAAATTAATTCAATTACTTTAGGAAAGGAGGCATTTATATCTTTCAATAACTACCCAACACAGCCTTTTATATAAGAAAAACAAACCTTTAAAATGGTGACATGTTTTTAGTAGAAGTTTAGAAATCTGCATTTCTTACGCTTAAGGTGACAAAAATTGCTGCTCTTTGAGAATGAAGATATGCATGATTTAGAGATCTATTTCAACATGTTCTGCCAAGATGTAATACAAATAACTTAGTCAGTCAGAGACTGTGAAAGGACAGAAAATCTTTTCTGTAGTCGTACTGGCAGGTGCAGTTCATCTTCAGATTCCATGGTTTCAGAACATAAATACTGTATACAGTATGTCTCCACTAAAAGCCACCAGCATTCTCATGAGCAAAGCTTATAAATTGTCTAATAACTATGTAGTTCAGCAAATCTTTCAGTAGGAATAATTTTCCTTAATGCTTTGAATGAACATTAGCCTCTGACTGACAGGACCAGAAACAAAACCAATTGAAGAAAAAGGAAATGCTTAATGATTTCAAAGCTTTCTGTCAGGTTCCAATGATAAGCAGTAATGACTAGAAAAATTTAATTAGCTAACAACAGAGTTGATGGTGATCATCTCTGACACTATAACTGGTTTGAGAAAGTTACCCGTGTGCCTGTTCTATCTCAGCAGACCAGTAAGCCAATTTGATATCACATGATACTTCTTCTGGTAACTCTTGGGTTTTAATAACTGACAGAGGTCACAGAGTGCCTCTAAGTTTTTAATGGAGGACAAAAAGTTCAGAAGACATTAGCATTATTTTTCTGTTCAGTATTAAAATATTTTTTAGCTTTTCCTGTGATTTTACTTGTTAATTTGGGTTCTTTTTGTACTTTGATTAATATGTTGACAACAGAGGATGACATGAAATAATAACAAATATGATCTTTACTCTTCAGACATTAACTACAGCCAACCTTTCCAATTACAGCCTTTCTTTTTGTGTAAAAACTTTGTAATCGCTTAGTGAAATTATTTTTTTTTTTAATCCTACCTTGAAAAAATGCATCTACAAATGAATTCTGTCCTCCTGATCCCTAAAAAATCCGTAGATTCTGATATAGGGATAAATTGGTTCTTTGTCATCTAGGATTTATTTAAAACCTATTCTACGATTCTGACTGTATGAATATTTTTCCCAAACCGCTTTATCTTCTCAGAATCTTGAGCCATTTACTGAAGTTTTACATTATAAAAGAATTCAGGTAATACTTACTAAAAAAAAAACCCAAAAAAACCCAAACAACCCAAACCCAAAACTATTTTCTTTAACATATTTGCTAAGAAATTGTTGGCAAACAGATTGTTTAAGGAGATTATAATCCTGTTTAAATCTGGTATTTCTTTCACAAAAGAAATTACAGAAGACAACATGAGTACAATTTTCTGTCCAAATATGTAGCTATTTAAGAAATTTAGGTAAAGTTTCTCAGTTGTCTTTTCATTTTACACAGAATTTTCCCATAAAGGAAAGGAAATTTACCAGTAAGCTTTACAGAATATGAGGTACCTCTAAGAAGGTTGCATGAAGAACACTGATATCCAGTGCTGTCTCTACTATATACAGTCTTGTTCCTGTGTGTTAATCCAATACAACATGGAAAAGGATCTAGGACTTCTTTTCCTTAATGGATCACAGGCTTCTTTCACTCACTATCAAGGACTTTTTCTCTCCATGTTTAGCTACTCTGATGATTCTCCTTTACCTCCTTTTATAATTTTCTAGCTGCAGTATTTGACTCTTGCAAAACTTTGGACTTCTTAGAAAGACAGTTCAGAAAACAAGACAACTCCTGTCAAACATGAAGGAAATACATCACTAATGTAGACCAAATTGGTTTTTATTTGAACACAATACACTGATTACTTGTTCTTGATTTTAATCATCAGATAATAATCCTGGATGTTATTTCATGAGGACTACCATTAAATCCATATTATCATGATAAAATAGTAAGCATTTCAACTGATGCACTCATATATGTTAATTATCCAGATCCTGATCCTGATGGTAACTTGGTTGCTTTAGTAAGTTCCCGACATGCAGCTCAGTACCTCAATTGTGGCAGTGGTTTGGCAGCTCCCTGGCAATAGAGAGATAAAGGCCCTTCCATCCTGCCATGCTCACCCACAAGGTCTGCACATCCATCTCCTCAGAGCTACCACAGATACAGTGATGCGTTTCTCATGCCCTCACTCCCCATCACTAACATCAGTGCTAGGCAGTTTGGAAGTCAGCACATGTCCAAATAAAATGGAGTAATTGTGGCTGGGCTATGAAGGGGTGTGGAGTAAGGGGCCAGAGATCACTTGGCTTTATGGCTGTAGCTCCGCCACTCTGAATGGAGGCTGAGGACCTCATTGAGTCACAAAAACATTGCCAATATCCTCTGTGGAAAACATTGCCAATATCCTCTATCCTCTGTGGTGAGGTCAGATATACTGTGGTTCCATATTCATATGGAGATTTAAGATCTTTGTTTACACACTGTAAGATAAGGAAAGAGTTACATGGTGCTATTTCATTTTCTAATACAAGTTGCTGCTCTAGAAATACCTAATTTTTTCAGTTAGAATGGCTCTTGAATACATGCAAAAAGGCTGCTAAACAAAATAGAATTTGCTGATTTAACTTCTATAAAAGTATTTAAAATTAATTAGCAGTACTTTCTTCTAAAGATCAAACTCTTCTATATATGAGGTCAACACAGACAAAGAAAATCTTAGAAATATTTGAACAGAATTTTTTCATTTTTAACTTCTCTTTCCCAGTGTTTTCACTTCTTTATTTTGATATTTTATGTTACTTTTTTCTTGATATTACAAACAAAACTAATTGTAAGCGAATTAAGCCAAATAAAATGTTTGGTTGGTGACAAGTGTCTTGGAGTGATCTGTAGCATGAGTGAAATTACATGTTTTCTGGTGGTGCACGTAAGTTTTCAGGGCCTCAGAACTGTGGTTGACCTGATGGTGGATGTGTGGAATATGTCACAGCTTTTCATGGAAGACCTGAAGACAGCTGTCTTATAGAATTACCAGACTATCATTACTCTCTCAAAAATTAATAAAGTGGATTATGTTTTTCCTAAGACATAACTGATTAACAATAAGGCTTCTTCAGAAACAGTAGTGAAATATACTTTTAGTTAGCACTGAACGGCGCATGCAGTCTTGGGCAATTTTTCATACCATTTTCCTGAAAACCAATAGAAAAAATGTTTCCATAAACAGTTGCTTGCTTGCACTGACTTAACCTATTTTTTCAAAATAATTCTTGTGTAAGAATATTTCACAGTGCAACATTTTACAGACATTATCTGCCACGTTTTAAAATTTACACATGTAATGGCTGCAAAGTAGACTTGGAGACAGGAATATTAAAGGACACTGCACTGCTACAAAGCTATATTTATTGAAGTCCATCCTCAAGGAGTTCACAGTAGTTACCCTCACATAAAAATGTGATACACAAGTGAGAAATTAATTTTATCTACTTTGCCCTGGATCTCACATCAGGTATGACCTGCTCACAGCTTTGTGTTATTAATCATTTCAGTAAGGCATATGGGCATTTCCTGGAATACTTATATAGTATAATATATAATAGATAATAATCTATAATCACAGTCATACCAGTGTGAAACTATTTATAGCAAAGGCAAGTGTTTTTCTTTTCTGTAGAGATATATACTGACTGAAGCAAATGAGTGTAACTACATGCGAGGTGAGTATATGGAAGATTTTCCTACAGTGGTAGACTCACACTGATGAGACTATAATATGCAGTCTCAAACTGCATTAAACAAACTTTAATGCTATACTATATCACTTTGGTCTGGGGTGGTTGTAGTACATCAATAAAACAAATTTATAAAGATCTCTGAAGAGGAAAATTAAACCCTTTATACCTTGTTAAACAACACAACTTGTGGTTTGTAAGTAACTGTTGAATACCACCATACCTGGGAAATATTACATAATGAAGACCACAGTCATGGGAAAAGATGCCAGAGTAATAAATGTGTCTAGGATTGTGTATTTGTGTAATCTTATCTAGTAAAGAATGATGACAAGAATTTGTACTTTTTGTACTGTGATTAGGTTCACACTTCTGAGTCCATGGACAAAGTTGTAACTGAATTTTTTTTTTGTTTCCAGCAGTGGCATCTGTCTTCAGTCAAAATCTCACATATAACCTGAAGTCTGTTTAAGAAAGTAATTCAAGATACACCTTTATGTTTAAATATATTTAACAAAGTAATGCCTCCATCCATGCCATTGCATAGTAATACCTAAATGTCCCTGCCATTCTAAGAGCATAAAAAGGAAAAAAAACTACCAAGAAGAATAAATAACAATTTTCCTGTCTTCATACATTTTTCATAGGAAGAAATGTTAAATATTTTCAGAAGCAAAGACAAGCTGGCATTTTTCTTTGTTTTGTGACTAGCCAAAATGTAGGCATGCTTTTAATAAACAAAAGCTTGTGTTTTCAGCAAGAGCAGCTATAAAGTACGCCATCATTTAACATTAAAGGGCTAGATGACAAGACTTCTTTTATTGAAATGAAGAGTATCATAACACATACGTAAATGCTTTGATTGCCATTACACCATAATCACTATGCTGATACGCAGAGAAACATTGCTGGAAAGACATTTAGCTGAATACGTTCTCATGGGCTAGTAAAAACAAATGCAGAGATAAAACAGGAAATAGGAAAACCCCCTGAGATGCAGCAGAGCTTACCTGACCACTTCCCAGCAGATCTGCTTAGCTGTCCAGTGCCTGTGAGCCCCTGAAACAGTGAGACAGAATAAACTCAATGTAACCATCATGTAGCCTACTAAATTCACTTTAACACTTCAGAGAACAAAACATACTCATCATAAACTATTCAAAAAGAGTTAGCATGCAACTCCA
The DNA here is from genome assembly GCF_015227805.2 of Hirundo rustica. Classification (NCBI taxonomy): domain Eukaryota; kingdom Metazoa; phylum Chordata; class Aves; order Passeriformes; family Hirundinidae; genus Hirundo; species Hirundo rustica. The sequence continues at coordinate 90,850,272 of NC_053452.1, read as the reverse complement.
GCTGCAAGAGATTTTGTTCACAAACTGAACAGCAATCGGCCTGTACTTTAGTCGCATCAAAAAAGTAAACCAATCACATTGACAAAAAGCCACTGTAAACAAAAAGACTGTATTGAAAGGATTAACAGTTTTGGTATCCCTACCATCAAGTCTTCTGTTCTTTTTTTTTTTTTTCTTCATCAAAATTTAGATTATATATTTGTTGTTAGCAAGAGTTGCATTACTATTATTGTTAATTTTAGTTCTGTTTATTACCTTGAGGGTTATATATTGTAGAATAATTTTGTTGTCACTAGTTAATGTTAATTATTTGTTTTAATAGCCTATATACCTATTTGTTATCTTTTGGTAGGTTTACTTTTTTAACTATCAGTAACTTAATAACTGAGAATATTTTACATTACTGTTGCATACTCAAAATTACAGAGTTACTATTAGTGTTACCTGTTTAACGTTTAGTCATCCTTTGAGTCCTGCGACATATTTCCTTAATAATCATCAGCCATCAAGTCTGATAGTCTCAAAAGAAATATCAGCCCTCTAAACTGCCTTCAAGGGCGGTGATATTTAGCACTGAAAATTACAAATAAAGTTTTTGAAGTTGAGTACCAACAGCTGGGCAGTGACACTGATGATTTGTTTATCAAGACAAATTGTTATATACTACGAAAAATGCAGTCAACGCACTCTTCTGAGTGAAAACAAATAGGTGAATCTATGCAATGCTTACATGTTGAATGGGATATTTAATGTGCGGGGAAACTCAAAGGTTGAAGAACTAGCATTTAGACAGTCTAACAGTGGTAAGTGGTAATCTTACCTCTTTAAACTCCATTACATTCTCACGAGAGACATGCTAATACAAACAAGTCAATCAGAGTTTGTGTTTAGCAAGATCAAGCTTAAAGGATAGTTTAAAATCCATTTATTGTTCTAAAGCATTTTTTTCCATTAACATGTTATACATTAGTGGATACTAACCATGATTCATGTAACAGTTTAGTTTGTTAACTTTTATATTATTTAACAACCAAAAGTTATTAATACAACTTTTAAAGTCTTACACAAAAAATCTTAAAACAGGCTTGGGTTCATTTTTGTAATTTTTATATAAAAAACATTTTAGGCATCTCTTGAAAAAGAAATAAAGCAGGCATTTAAAGCTAGAAAACAAGTAATTCCAAATTTAGTTTGTTACAAAAGGTTTCAGCTTTATTGACAAATTATGGCAAACATATTTGACAAAATTATGGTTTCCTATTTAGAGAAGCTTACACATGGAACTTTAAGTGATTTTTTTTAACAAATACAGGTTAAAACACTGAACAACTTCAGTTAGCTACATACATACAGTAGCTGCTTGTTTTCAACCCCATTAAAACAGCATTAAAAATTAAATTTACAAACTTAATATCAAGCATCTTAATCTAAACTAACATATATTTAAAAAGACAGGTTAAAACATCTTATCTACAGCTTGATTATTGTCTGGCTCGGAAAAAAAAAAAAAAAAATATCATATTACAGTGTTTCAGCAACCCTAAACAGAAACTTAGCCTTAACTAGTATGTAGAGAGACTCAAGAGCTGTAACAGTGTCATGCTTTTTAGTTACACACAGCAATGAATACAACCAACAGAACATCATCTTGGAATAGTTTATAGACAATGCTTGCCAAAGATTTTTTTGTCTCTGTTTTTTTTTTAAGTCCGTGTTATAAAATAATACTAATGCCAATGTCACGCCAATGTTATAGGAAATACAAGTAGTACATAGGATAATAATGAGCAGTAATCCCTAGGATAGAAAAGAAATGGACTATTACTTGTCTTGTTGCTGTTTATGTGGAGACCACAGGCTATTAATTGTCTTTGAGATGAGGTCACAGATGAGGAGGACCTTCAATATCTACCATAGGGGTGTTCCCTGTAACCCCCTCTGGCTGACCTTGGAGGTGGTGCCTTTAGGCTGGAACGGGTTGTAGCCCATTCTTCTTGTGCTAAAAAGAGAAGAGAAAAACAAGTTTTGTAAATATCTCAAATTGAAAGAACAAGAGGATGCCACTGCTAACGGCTGTCAAAATTCTTGAGGGCTCTGGCTGAAAGCTTTAGAAAAACAAAATGAGGATGGCGTTATCATCCATTTCTTTATCCTCCCACAAGAAATCTTACAGAAAACTAACCTACTTATCTACACAGGCAACCTGTCTATCTTAGGAAGTAAAAAAAGCCTTACTCCTTCACCTTCAGCAGAGAATGAATAACTACTGTGTTGGCGGTACAGTCAGCTCTGGAGAAATCACTGTATTAGTCTGCCAGTTCAGAATTTATTTGATGTTTTGAGTTTCTAGTATTTAAGTTAAAGCAGAATTTTGAATAGCATTTAATGCAGTTGGTATGGTAACAAGATGAGGAGTTGAATCATAAAAAGATAAGAAAGATATGTTTGATTTTTTACTTCCATTTGAGACCAAAAGAAAGAAAATAATGGAAGAAAAATGTGCAGAAGTGAAGCTACCACATTAAGAAAGAGGAAATTTTACTTTTCAGTATCTTTAGAACACTTTTTCAAATTTGGTGAATCAAATATGCTCAGCAAGAATAAGCTAAAAAATATAAGTCTAGTTCAGTTTTTACAACGCTTCTACAAATCTTCGTTCTCCCTGACATGATATTTCTGGAATTTAACCCTCCCAAAGCTGCAATCAGTAAACTCCCTACAGTCCTGGTCCAGTAGTTGAACCCAAAACCTGAATTATTTCCTTAATCACCCAGTGAGTCATCAAATGATTTCTGGTTTTGTCTTCCACTGACTTCAGCTGATCATGATAAGAGCGGTTGAAATGGAAATGCACAAACCGCAGTGTGTCATATCACGCCAGAGTGCAACATTGCCACTATCTTGTTTTTGCTAATGAATGCTGACTTTTGTGGCCACTAAGAACATAAATAGCTGTCATGAGGCAAAAAATACTAAATGGTTAAGTCAGGTATCAAATATTCCTTTTTCAGAAATATATGACTATGAGAAATGAGAACATAAAACATAATACCCCTGTTAAAATTCTGAAAGCTATTTCTTTTCTGCAAGATGTCTTCTCTGCAACTACACTTCATTATCTCATTGCCTTGAGGTATGAGGGGAATAGCAGCTGTAGAGCTAAAGTGAGTTCAGGCTAGCGTGCATGGAGTGGGTATCTCTGGAAAAGATTTGGTAGCAGCTGATCTTGCTATGGAACAAGAAACACCCCTAATGTGACTTTTTGGTGCACTCCATTTATTTTCTTTCTCTCTGAGTTCTTCAGGATGTTCTCTTTTTGAACTTCAGGGGTTTTATGGTCACATGAAACCAAAGTTTACTGTAGAAAGCTACTGCCTAGAGGGTTGAAGAAACAGCAGCCAATATGATACAGTTCTAAATCCTCAGGTCTCTCATTCCTAGAGGGAATAAGTTTCTGTATAGTGAATTTAAAAATCCTGCTTCTGCAGTATGTATCATTAGACCCTTTAAAAATGGCATTTTGCTGTAAATTTTTTTCAGTTTCAATTACCCTTTGCTGAAGTGTTACTACATTTGCAGAGAGGCCTTGGGGACAAGTAAGATTTATATGGAAAAGAGAAGCTTCATTTATATAAATGAAAATGACTGAAGAAGTAAAAATATTCAGTAAATGAACAACACAAAGATAAGCCAATTTCTTCTTCCTTTTTAGTCCCCTCACCATTGTCCAGATTGAAGCACCTTCATACAAAGGTGAAATGTAGAGTCTTTTTGGTAGTACTCATGCAGTAAAAAATTACTTTATATTACCAACTGGAGGAAACTGCTTTTCCTTGACTTCTCTTAAAGCAGATTGCTCCTGTGACTGTACCAGCTTCTGATATGGAACAAAAACTGAATCACAACTTGTAGTAGAAGTCTCTTATGCTCCTTTTTTTCAGTAACATGGTGGAACTATTTGGCTTGATTTCAAACTTTAACACCATCATTGAAATATGATGTGATAGTAGGCAGCAAATAGCTCCCAGCTACATGACAGCTAACAGCTCTCATGTCGCTATTGCATGATAGACCCTACTGCATTAACAGGTGAATCCATAGCCGAAACAGATGTGTAAGTTTTGGGACTACAGACTTCACCTGGAAAACCCTGGTGTCTACCACTCATACAGCAATAAATGTTTATATGGAGGAAGATGTTTATATGGAGGAAGATGTTTATATGGAGGAAGCAAGATGATAGGGAGCAGCACTATCAAGAGTCACTGAACCACACTGTGCCAGTGTATTACCAGATGCAGTCACACCAAAAAAGAAATCAGATCACTACAGTTTTTTTCCTAAAGGGGTTTTTAATGAACAACAACATACATGCATGCTGCTAATTAAAGGTTCCTTGACATGAAAGCTGTTTTCTTTCCAGAACTCCAAAGTAATCTTTTTCTTTCGGCACCAAGGGAAGAAAGGGAGCTCCTGACAATGGAAGCTCTATCTTTGGGAACAATCTTAAATGGGTGGAGTCCTATAGACTCCCTCAGCAGTCACACAGAGATTCAGGTAGCTCTTTGAGTAGCAGAATGGTCAAAAGTTAGATTACCAAGCTGCGTTTCACTGTGATAACAGAAGAACAGTGAGTGAACCTGGTCTTTCTCTGGAAAGACTGTGCCAAAAGGGGAAGGAAAGAGAGCCTGGACATACTTCATCTTAAGAAAGTGACATGTGTTTAATTTTAGGAAAGTCACATGTTAATTGAATGGAAACTGAAAGGCATTTCAGATGAAGAGCAGGCGACAGATGTAGCTTTGGAGAGAGAAAGGTAATTGGGAGCACTGTGAGAGAGTGCCCGAGAGCTGAGGAAAGGTGCACGTGGATGTGTTCTAATGCTGATTCCTTTTCCTTTTTTATCATTCCTGTGAAGAGAAACCCTGTGGAGTCTGACCTTCCCCTTCGCCTGGTGACATCCAGACTTCCATCCAGTCTTTCTGCTCTACCTGACCACACTCATTCCCTGTCCTTTTCACTTCTGACTGTCTCCAGTGCTATCAGGTGTCAAAGACTATGGTTAAAAAGAAATCCACACAAGCAGCTTAACTGAGAGCAGAGGGTTCAGATTTTCAGGAATTTGGTGCTATTGGCAATTTTGCCATTCTTAGTTAAGGAGAAATATTTTATGTTTTGCTTTCAAAAACTAAAAGTATAAGTTATTACAGCATGATGAGAACTTAAGAGAGTTTATAGGTGAGGAATCTGAGAGTGCTTGGGCTGAAGGATTGCTTTGGGTGTGATAGTGTCACAGCTACTTTGATAAGAAATATGAAGACATGGGCACAGCCCTTTTAATTACACGGAATATAACTTTCAATCTGTTATATGCTCCAGTGAATTGGTATTTGAAGCTCACCTTAAGGTTTGGGTGAATTTGCATGTTAGTGTTCTTGCACTGCTTTTTATGGTTCAGATGGACTCTTCTATACTTTACCGTGTTCAGTGAGTTATAGAAATGATTGTAGTATTTATTACAGACATAACTGATACATTACTTGAGGCTGTCTTTAAAGATTATTTTTTGATCAACTGCTAGGAGACTCCATAGCTCTAATCTGTTCAAATACATAATTTTAGTTTGCTGTCGTTTGCCCTTTTTTTTTTTTTTTTTTTTTTTTTTCCCTTACTGGAGTCAGAATGTAAAAAGCTCATATAATTTTTAAACTGAGAAAATTCTTTGAATATGGAATCAAAACAGTAACATATATAACACAGAGATGGATACATATGAAGTTGTTTCTGTCTTAGTATTTTACCTATGTATTACTGAAAGCACAGAAAAATTCAGTGGTCTATCCATGTGGCTATCATCAAATGCTAAATGTCTTTAAATAAAGATTCGAGAAAATCACATAATTAGACACTTTTTTAAACTCTTCATTTAGCATTCTGCAATGTTATAATGTAATTTTCCAGAATTGAATAAAACTATTTCAAGTATGCAAAGAGGGAAAAAATGCAATATTTGAAGGGCAGATCACAAAAATGGATGAGTTAAAAATAAAAATATACATTAATGGCATGTGATTTAAATAGGAATACATTATTTCCTTATTAGTTTTTATTTATAGTTGTTGCTTAGTCCTAGTACTAATCAAGACCTGATCACTTTTTCTTCCCAGTAACTTATTTAACATCTGAATATTGCCCACAATTACTGGGCACAATTTTAATAATTTCTGGTCAATTATTTTGGACAGGTGGCCAGGAAAATATTAGAAAGCGTTATTCTGATTAGATACTTAAGATGTATATAAGAGGAAGTAGTGTAATGGTTCAATTTGATTTTTCATTTACCTTTTGGTGTTTTAGAAACAGAAGTTGATTTGATTCAGAATAAAACAGTTTTTTTTCCTGTGAGGAAGAAAAAATCTCTTTTACTGCACACTCCATACTGTGGAGAGAGCACATTGCACAGGAATTTGGATTACTAGCTGTACTCCTTGTTTTCTCAGTGACCTTGGACAATTTTTCAATACTTTGTGGTATGGCTTCCTCACTGGAAGAATGAGACAGGAATACCTCCCTCCCTGGGGTGTTCTGAGATGTAATTAATTGCTGAGCAGTAAGAGAAAAGTGATACAGATGTGCTGAGCAGAAGACCCAATAGAAACGACGCATAGCTTTCTAATGAGAACTCTTAAAATTAGAATGCCTTTCTTTGGACAATTCAACTTGTGCTGTATTTATCGAAAGCCTCCAGAGAAAGATGGATGGAGATGAAATACTACTTGCAAATGGCTGGGAAATTTGTCCTACACAAGCTAATGACTGAAACAAGTATTTCAGCTCAGAAATCCACACAGAAAACGTAGCTGCCCTTTTCTTGTGCCATAATTGGACAAGTATATATTATTTTTTACAAAAATGCAAGAACAGATTTTGTTGGGTTTTTCTTAAGGAGAACATGCAGTTTTTTCAGTCTTATGGTCTCTGCTTGCTTATGTGCAAAGCTTGCAAAATACACAGGATTTTCTGACTTGACATCTATGTATTTTATTATTTTGTGAGAAGAAGAGCTGAAGTGACTCTCTCAAATCACAAATGGCGCCTTTCTCATTTGAAATTTGGAGTTTTAAGAAGACAAGAAATGTTTTCAAAACACAGGCTCAAACCAATTAAGCTCGTTTACACCATTCTAAGTACCCTTTATTTTACTAGACCTGCAGTATGAAATATATACAGCTTGAAAACTAAAAATGAATGGAAAACCTTGTGGCTTAATAGTCTACTTTCTGAAAATGGCTGTACCTATTCAAAAAACGCTAAACTATTGCCTCTATGCTTGACAGCACCTTCTCTTCAGAAGGGATAACAATTTAAACTGTGCGGCTGCTCCAAATCTGCTTTAGGGTTGAGAATTTCCCTGGCTTAAACTGGTAGTGGAGGATCACAGAAATCCTCCAGCTGACAGCACTGGAGCAGAAGAGAAGTGCTTGCGCAGTCCCCTCTGCCAGCCCTCCATGCAGTTTAAGTACTGACAGCGAGATTTGCAGTAATGACCACTGCGGAAAATTATTTCTTAGAAGTCTTCAGCCGCTTCTGTAGTGAACACCTGCCACAGACAGGGAAGGAGCAGCGTCAGAGTACATTGACAACTAGTTTGGGAAACTGCGGTGCCAGGAAGAATAAGACTCTTATCAGTGTTGCTGTGAGGTAAGTGGTAATGTTACAGTGTAGGACTTTTATTTTTCCCTTATTTTTAGTAAAAATTAATTTTCTATTAATTTATGGTCATGCAACATGAAACATGCAGTAATATACTGCAACTGGAATTAAATAGATGCACATCAATATTACAGGACTTTTGTCTTAGATTCTCCAACTCTACAGTTCCCATGGTGCAAGACAGAGAAATTACCATTTGAAATATTACACAGGAAAGTTTTGCATGATTTACTTATTCTTATTCTGTCACAGAAAATGATTTATAATTCAGAAGTAATAGAGGAAGCACAATAAGTTGCTATAAATTAAAACCAATCTTCTGCTATATGCAGAATTTTTTTTCATTTTCGTAGCAAAACTGGAGTGCAAAAGTTTTAAGATACACAGACAGTTAAAAGAATGTGATGTGTTTAAATATGGGTCTTTCTAAAGAATTATAGTCTAATTAAAACGCTGATTTGACAAAACAGCAGTAGCTCTAGTATCATCCCCACATTAGTCATCATAGATAAATTCAAAATGTGCTCCTTTCCCCACAAACCTTCAAAATCATGCTCTTATGAAAATCATAAATCTCCTCTAAGGGAAGGAATGCCACTTGAGATACAGCTAAGGTGATTCCTCCAGTAAAATAATTGATAAAATTTTGCAGAAAATCAAGAAAATGCTTTTTTTCATTCTGTCCCACAGTAGGAATGCTGTTATCCATAAGTATAGGAATGATTGAAACAGAAAATTTAAGGAGGGCAATTCATTTGGTGTATCTTCTGTCCATATGCAGTAGAAATCTTCAATGCCTCCTGTTTCCAGTGGAACAAAAATTTGAGTACTGTACAGGGAGACTTAGGATCATTTCTGAGTTACCAGGGCTGGGTGTACATCTTCCTCATGCTCAGCAGGAGACCAGATGCCCCAATCAGCCCAAAATGAATCTGGTCATGCAGGAACACGACACACTCCTCAGAATGATGGCACACCTAGCAAGGTTGTTAGCAGGGACAGCTTGGAGGGCATCAGGATGCAGGTGCTCTATCAATATTAGCACACAGTGCACATCAATAGGGATGAACTACAGAGAGAAACACCTGACACTGAGGACCTGATATTCACAATACAGCTTCTACAGGTGTTTTCCATTTCAGACTGGCCCTAGTTTGAGCCTCTGGAAGTGAAATCTCACAAACAGCTGGGATTGCATCTTTTGTTTTAGTTTGAAACTAAAATTTATGTACTTCAAACCCACTCAGTGGTGTGGAAAGAAGACCCATAAATGCAGATAACTGGTAAATCTAATTCTAAAGAACACTCCCGTGGTAGTGTAGAAGCACCCAGCATGTGCTAAACAGCCAGCCAGGTGTCAAGACATGACCAAACCTCCACCATAATGGTAAAATCTGAGTCATTGCCTCTAAGATGCCTAATTAATAATAAGATGGATTAGGAAGTGGTTGGCAAGTCACATCCAGAGGGTAGTACTCAATGGCTCAGAGTCCTGATGGACATGGGTGACAAGTGGTGTCCCTCACGAGTCCGCATTGGGACCAGTGTTATTTAATATCTTCATTAATGACAGGCTGGGGGATGAGCAGATTGAGAGCAGCCCTGATGGGAAGGACTTGGGAGTGCTGATGGATGAGAGGCTGAGCATGAACTGGTCTTATGCACTCATAGCCCAGAAATCCAACTGCATCCTGGGCTGCATCAAAAGCAGAGCAGCCAACAGGGTGAGGGAGGTGGTCCTGCCCCTCTGCTCTGCTCTCTTGAGACCCCACCTGCAGTGCTGCATCCAGCTCCGGGGTCCCCAGCATGGGAAGGACATGGACCCGTTGGAGTGAGACCAGAGGAGGCCACCAAGATCATTAGAGGTGTGGAGCACCTCTCCTGTGAGGAAAAGCCACAAGAATTGGGGTTGTTCAGACCGGAAAAGAGAAGGGTGAACCAACTGCAACCACTCAGTATCTGAAGGAAACTTACAGGAAAGATGGAGAGGGACTTTTTACAAGAGCACGTAATGACAGAAGGGGAAATAGCTTTAAACAGAAAGAGAACAAGTTTCGATTAGATATTAGGAAGAAAGTCTTTACTGTGAGGGTGGTGGTGAGGCAATTGGACAGGCTGCCCAAAAAAGATGTGACTGCCCTATTCATGGCAGTGTTCAAGGCCAGGGTGGATAGAGCTCTGAGCAACCTGGTCCAGGGGAAGGTGTTTTCATCCATGGCAGATGGCTTGAAACTACATGATCTTTAAGCACCCTTCAAACCCAAACCATCCTATGATTTTCTTCATTCCATGGTGATTTTAGGACCCAAGGACACCAAGGAAAGTTTTCTTTGGTATGTTGCCATAACATTTTCTAAGAGACACCAAATGTATACACATATAAATGAAAAATTGTTCCACATTACTAGACTAAGACTTTGTTAATTAATGTTGGTTACATCTGAGCACTTGATTTCCCACATTTGAATATTTAAATGAGACTAGTCTAGAAAAAAAAAATAGGGCAAGAAACCCTTAGCATGCTGAGCATAATGAATATTAGGACTAATGATCTACAATAACAAAGTTATTAAAAATGAGGAAGCAGCTTGGACTCAACAGCTGGAAAAAACATCCTATCTCCAACTGCAGAGAAATCGCTATGAAGTGCTTTTTCAAAATTCACAATTATTTTCTCAGTATACATTGTGACATGGCTTCATTTTACTTTGTCATTGCCATGGAGGGTTGATTTCACACTAGAGTGGCAGTTCCATGAGTTTCTCCATGTCATCAGCATGTTTATGTCTTTTAATGAAGTATGAGAATTCATGTCTCCTAAGGTAACATCTCTTCAATCAAGTTATTTATCAGAATTCTAGAGGTTTGATCCCTCCATACGTGCTTTCCTCCACAAATTTCATCATGATATGCTTACTTACACTTGTTCAGCAGAAAGTATTATTGGTATTGTAGAAAAACTTTATTTACTAGAGGATTCACTTTTTAGGACAAACAGAATGAAAAAATAAACAGTATAATAAAAGAGTAGTGGAATATTGATGTACATTTTTAGTTGTTAGCTAAAAAGGTCTGTAAAGTATTTGTTTATGGAGTGTCATCTCTGTAGAGGATTACTTAGCAAACTAATTGTTATAACAATTGCAAAGCTCTTATATGGAGCAACTGGCAGGGAATTCTTTGTGGAACAGTTAAATCATTGTGACAGCATTTTACAGCTTAAATGATGTCTTACATTAAAAGGAATTACACCAAGCAGTTAGATTCTCCAATTTTAATTAAATATGGAATTATCCTGAGACCAAGTTCTTTACAAGTACCTAATGCTAAACTGGAGTAGAATATGCATCCCAAAAAACATGGTCATTTGAGAAAATATAAACGGCTGAAAATTTTTGGTGGACACAAAATGTTTAAATAATGTCTCCTTAATGCAATGGCAGAACATGCAGTAAAAGGCCTTGCAAGCTTCTCCTGAAAAGCAGCAGTAATGTGAATGGAGTTCATTTATGTCTTTCTTCCCTATTTGTGTAGGTGGCAAGCTATAGATTAACCTTCCTACTTGCCTAAGGCCTTTGGCAGATGGTGCTATCCTAATTTAATTGTGGTGGTTTAGGAGGTTATAGACTTCAACCCATCCTTTCACTATCTAGGGTTTCTGCTTTTTTCATGGTAGCAACAAGGAGTCTGAGTGTACTGGTCTCTCAGATACTGCAGTTCACGACCTGACATAAAAACAATAAGTGCCATAATTTTGGGTAATACACAAGCCAGGATATGCACCAGGCTGTGAACTGTGGCATCTGACAAGAGGCACACTCACTCCTGTGGCAGTCTCCCTTTGGAAGGAGGGGCAGAAGCTTGAACCTTCTGCAGCAGCAACTGCCAGAGCTCACCACTGGAGTCTCCAGCCTTTGGGTGAGCCAAGACAGAAAGAGCCACTGATGAACAACAAAGTTTGGAATGCTCTGATCAGTACAAGGGCAAAAAAGGATTCAGATGAAAAAACAGTGAAGCAGGCAGATATAATGAATACAATCTTGGTTTTGCCTTGCCTGCAAGTCATACACTCTTCTCTGATACCTCTCTAATGTGGCCTAACACAGCACCTGAATCAAGAATGCTGTTTCCTCTAAAAATAGACAGGAAGAAGAAGAAATGAGAACATGAATTGATTACAAAGGGCTTTTTATTTACAGTGGTCCTGTCCAGGGAAGATGCTTTTTGGAGCTGGAAATGACATTACATATGTGCAGGAAAGATTCTTAGTACACCAAACTTTAGATGTACGTTTTATCCTAATTGATTTGTATGACAAATCATTTAATTCATGTCTTCACTAGATATCTCTTCAGATGACAATAGTGCCAGAAGGGAAGCCACAAAACTACTAACGTCTAACAAGAGCAAAGAATATAAACCTTTTGTTAATAAATTAATCCAATTTCATGCCTTCTCTTTTATAACATAAGCATCAAGTTAACCTGACACCATTACCTTAGTTTAGACTTATCTGCAGGTGTCAAAACCATCAGGGATAGAAAATGTTTGTTGAGTGTGATCAGAGGTGAGGATGCTTTACATTTTTGAAAATTTTTACAGTACTTTAAATGAATGATTTTTTTTATTTTTAAACTGCCTTCTAAAGATATTTCTTTACAACTTACCTATAACTAGCCTTTATAACTAGCCTATAAGGGCTACATCCCCAAGATTTTCAGGCATACGGCCCAAATTTATGTTCCTTAGCCTAGAACAGAGATCCTCAAAACTCTCTAGCAGTAACTGCATAATCCTGATCTTATAAAAAATTTGTAGGAATCTCATAATTCCTGAGTACTGTATTTTCATGTACACAGAGATTGCTGCAGGGAATGCTTTGAAGTGTCTCTACTTTGATCCTTCTGAGAGACTGGGTGACAAGCATGTCAAATCACAACAGAGCTTAAGTGTCTAACTTCATGAGGGGGCTCTGTACTGCAAATTTTTATTCATGGAACATCCCTTAGTCATGGAAAGCAGTGTAATTTTACATACATCCCTGATTTTCCTATTGTCTTGGGAGATTCCTTGGCTGGATTTGGAGGGGATGAAATTCTTACAAATTTTCTCAAAAGAAACTGAGGAGTTAAGGCAGTCATGTTATGGGTTTAACAGCAGTGAATACTGTTTGGGAATCCATCTTGCCTAGCCTATGACAAGTGACTTAGGTCCTTCCTTGTTTATATTTCCGTCTAGTCAAAGGCATGTGAACTTCCTGAGATTTAAATGGTGTTCAGGTGTGCTCTGCTCTGAAACACCCCTCTGATTTTTGGAACCATACTGTGAAAAATCCATAAATGCATAAATCTTGTGATCTTCTGAGGAAACAGTTTCCTCAATCAGAATTCTCCTCAAGTTCTTTTAAAAGGAGCAGAGAGGAACCCATGAGACGTAAACCACCTGCTACTTCTCAGGAGTACAGACAGCAAGAAAAGTCACAGCAGGCAGCTCTTATAGGAGTACTATTGTGCTCTATACTTAAGAAGCTACAGAGAACTTTTATACTTTAAAAAGACTGTAAGTATGAAGTAGCATTACTATTTCATTGAATCTACTTCATGAAAAATGAAAGAAAATCTTCTCAGGATTGAAAACTGTCCTCCCTAAAGGTAAGCTAGAAGAAAGAGGATGCACGGGAGAAAGTAAAAAAAAATGCCAAGCTAGTAAATTTTTGATAACTCAGATATTGTTATTGAAAAGGATAAGGGAGAAAAGACAAGTTGTTGCACAAAACACCTAAGAGTTGACAACAAGACAATTCATGTACCATTTGTCTGTGGTCTTATTCAGAGTTTGGGAGAATTTGGAATTACAGAGGTATGCCAGGAAGAACTGTAAAGGAGGAATATAGCCTTGTTATGGAAGGCAAAACAAGGTGTGAAACTGAGTTCAAATGAAAGAAAAACTGTAAATTTCTATAGGATGGTGAAAAATGAAGGGGCAGCTTATTTAATACAGTGGAATGTATTCAGGGGACTTGCAATGATTTACAAAACATCCTGAAAAAGCAGAGAAATGGAAAGAGAGAATTAGGGTAAAGTTAGGTGAGGATGAGAAGGTGAGGATGATAGATCAGATACAGAGGGAACATCAGTGTATGCAGCAAGAACTGAGAAACTGAGGAAGTTAAGCGTGTATTCTATAGCTCTATAGCTTTGTGTACTCAGATTACCTCCTCAGATAAATAGTGGTGACTTCAGAATGACAGAAGGTCCTGCACAGATTTTCAAGGCATGAAACTGGCAAATCTACTAATCTCCTAAAGTAAGTGAACCAAGAGTAGCATAAACAGTCATATATAAATGTAACTGCTTTCAGAAAGTAGCAAAATTGCAACTTGAAATATTATTCAACTTTAAGTTTAGTCCAGGTTATTGATAACACTTAGATCTTTGTATGCAAATGCCGATTCAGAAGATAGTTCAAGCAAAAAACAAAGCAAGTCCACAGTTATCAGCCATGTATTTTAAGTCTAGAAAAGGAAACCCAGGCATATTGGGTTTGTTTCTGTTGCTGAATGGAAAACAGAAAAAGGAGCTTCATGCAGAGCATAAATTTAGTCATGATGCCGCTCTGTGAACACTTTGTAAGCCTTAGCTAATTAGTCCATTCAAAATCCCTGCTGGGAAAACAAGTAAAATTCTTCTAGTTTTACAAATGAGGGATTGGAAAGAAAGTGACACCACTTTAAATGTCTTGCCCAAACACATGGAGATTCAGCATGGTGGAGTGTAATTAAAAGTCAAACAGTGAGTAATTCTTACTGCTGAGCTCAGACTACTCTTTTCTGCATTGCCCAAAAGCTTAGCAGTGCATTCAGGAAAGCAGTGAAGAGGGGATCTGTAGATGGGGGTAAAGACCTTCCACTACAGCTATTAAAAATGTGTGCGCATAAAGGAAGCAAAACAAAGGGTAACTGAACCACTCACACTCATATGGATACGCTATTATTATTACTTGCCTAGCATTGAAAATGTGCTTGACTGCACACTGAATAATCCAAATATATTGTGAGAACTGATTGTACAAAAAAAAGTTATTTCTGATTATGCAAAGTAATCATTTTGATTATGTCTCAGTAATGTCTATTTCTGTACCAATACAAAGGAAACTGCAAGTTTGCATTAGTGGCACTTGCTTCACAGCTGCATGAATAAAATTATTTATTTCAAGCAGCAACCCTTATATCACCCCTTAGTGTAACTTTCATTTGCAGCATCATTTCCAGCAGCTCTCATTTTCACAATGCTGTGGAAGTCACCATGCAGACTTTGGATACTACAGAAGCATTAAATCAGGCATGACATCTCTGATGAATATTAGGGTCACTCTTTCAGCCAAAAGTAGAGAGCTTTGCTCTGTCATTTCAGTGAAAATCTCTGAATGAGATTCAGTGTGCCACCTGATACAATGTCCTGATAGTTATGGTCTAAAAATATGGTCTAGACTCCAGTTATTGAAATATATCACTAATAGCAAACAACAAATCTAGAAAATGGTTTGTACTTATGGGAGCTACACTTCTCTTCCTTTCATGCCCCCCGTACCCAAGAAGTGGGACTGTCCCAGCTCAGGCACAGACTTGGTGGAGAAGTGCAAAGACTACAGCACTCCCTCTACTCATACTGCCTAGTGTGGCACGAGATATTCCTTTATCTTGGTGCAGTAGGGGTTCCCATGATGATACAGCAACCTCTCCTTTCCACTTTGATTGTCTGTATTTCTGAAACTCACAAACTTTGCTGGTTAAAATGATGCACAGGACAGCAGCAGATGCACACTATTGTTGGCATATCAAGCAGACTGAAATTTAACACTGTGAAAGATATTCAAGCACTAATATAAACTTTTGTAGTCCTGTTGAACTGACCGGTGACTGTAATTGGCTTTGTAATTTTGACTGAAATTCATCAGTCCAATTTTCTTCTCAATGTCAAAACTCACCCTAAAGTTACACAAATCTATTTTTTTTGGTCTTTGTAAAATAAGAGAAATAAAGAAAAGTTTATGCAAGTAATTTCTGAATTGCTGGTGACAGACATTTTCCTTTGATTTCACACATTTGCAGAAGATAGAAGAGACCTTACCGTAGCTGTCATAAGCCTCTTCACTTGTTCCGTGACCATAGTCATAATATTCAGGCACACTGTAACAGATTCAGATAGCCATGTCACTATTATCATGGGTAACCAACTCAAAACAAAAACAAAGCTCACAAAATAAAAGGCATTTTAACACTTTGACATGATAGCATAGTCCAGCTAGTTTCAGGTATAGTGAATATTTAAAGATATGAAAGAAAATGTACCTGTGACAAGAAAAGCCATCATACAGTACATTGCATTTCTTATCTACTCAACATAAACCAAATCTGATCCTAAATACATAAACCTGGAGATGTGACAAAGACTGAGAGAAATTCTATCTGCAAAAGTGAGGTCTGAAAAAAGACCACAGCATCCTTCACTGTTGTTAAACCAACAAAAGGGGTGTCATCCCCATTTACCGGTAATTCTAAACATTTATGCATTACCAAACTCAACATAGTTTATTTTCACAAAGCTGACTGTATTGTATGGTGTAGAACGTGTAAACTACTTAACTTTACCAAAAACACTGACAAAACCACAAAGGTTTCCAGCTGTGATCCTGAAGAAAACATGTTCCCACTGTTCCCACTGCCTGTAGAGAGAAATTTGATTCTCGGCAGCCTTTTTCCTCATGTAGTTATTGCACCCCCATGGAAAGTTTTATAAAGTGATCAATAAAACACAAATTGAAAGAAACAAGGGTCTAGGAGTGTGAAATCACACTTAACAGTCTCAAGATCACTTTTTCATCGTTTTCAAAAATTATGTGTAGTCATATTAACATGTTTTCAAAATATTTCAGGTAATAGTTACATCCTGATAATCAGCAATTCCCAGCTATTATGTGGAGTGGTCATCCAGAAAATTCAACCTCTGAGACATAATTAAATGGAAAGGGAATTATTCACATTTTTGCTTCAATTCTATTATTATTTATAGTTTACAAAGTGTTTTTGGTAACTAGTACCTAATTCAAGATCAGGCTACTTCTATAATCAGATAACAGGTAAACATACAAGAATCAGTCTCTGCCCAGAAAAATCTGCAAACTCCATACTTCTCTATATTGTATTTCTTCAATCTGCAGTGAACCAAATAGAAAATGTAACACTTTCTCTGTTGATAGTTTTTAGTTGTTGCTACTTCTGCTTCTTTTTTTCTGGACACTGTGTGAGACAGACTCTTCCAAAACGAACAGAAGCCGGCATGAAGCTCAGTATTGTTATAATTATAACATTATTGCTCAGGCCATTTTCCATATTGGATTACTGTTTTAAAAATATTAGTTTACACTTGAGAGAGAAGCTTAGTTGACAGTGGAGTGCAAATAGAAATATTTCAGAAGTGAAATAGAGATAAACAAGAAATCTATAACAATTATTTTCTTAACCTAATTTCAACTTAGTTCACAAACAGCCTGTAATCAGATTTTTAATTTCTTGAACTTAATTGCTATCCATAACTATTCTTGGAATAATTTCTGAGAATTATTCATATTCTATATCTCACTTGAGAACACTGACTGCATGTATCTGATAACTGACAGTCAAGCTGTTTTGACTTTGTCATGTCATCTCCTGAATGGCTAGGGATAGCTCTCATAGTTTTTCACTACAAATATCCATGGATTTGCTTTGGGTATTTTTTTTAACTGAAAATGTAACTATAATTGTTGTGCATTAATTCAGTAATTTATTCAGAAGTCGTTCATGTGAGTGAATGAATTACAATGACACCAGTATCTCAGAGAGATGAAATTCATTTGCTAAAGCAGTTGCAGAAAATGGACATAATAATAACATGACTGAAATTAAGTTAACACTTCAACGAAGACTTTTCCCAATGCCAAACAAGCTCTATAGGACACAATCACTGTCAAGATTTCCCAGATAATGGAAACCATCCAGTTGCTTGAAAATTATTTATCTAAATAGACAAACCCTCCTATTGAAATGGTGCAAGAAACAAACAGGAATAACACATCTTTTATTTGTAGAACACAATCTTCATTCTGTACTGTTTTGCAATTATTTTAGTAGCCAAATAAATAAAATTACAGGATTATGTAGGGTGAAGTAAAGCACTGCAGCACCAGGGTTTAATCATTTACCTAGTCATAGCTACAGAGCTCATGGCTTAGATGTAAGAAATGACTTGGACTGTTCAGAACAGACACATGACATACCACCCAGCCCTGGCAGACAGCCCTATGAAAAACTAATTTTAGAAGCTTCATTTTGGCATACTGCCTGCTTTCCTGGGTAAGGAAGGAGGGTGTTGGACTAGTGAGTGGTGTTAAAAGAAAAGAAACACAAGAACTCCTATCTTCTGCCAGCAGATAAGATGCTAATATTTCTTCCTGATACGTTTTTGCAAACCAAAGCAGCTGCACCCAAATGTTGGCTTTAAAAGAAGGCCAGTGCAAATCCCGGTAACTTATCAACAGCAGTCCTGCTTTCAGTGATCACTGATGAGGGCCTTGAGCCCTCAACATAGCATCCAGCAGAACACCAGACTTGCAAGAGCAGGTAAAAGATTCATTGCTACGTTATTGGTGTGGTACGTTTTTATTTGAGAAACACACAATCATAGAGATAATAAGGATGTGAGATAAAAATCCTGCAGTGAACATTTTGAACTGAAATACACTATGAACAGAATACTAAGTAAATACACTAACCATCATAAAATAAGAAACAAACTGTATTACAATGAAAAAAAGGAAGTAATTTGTTACATGTCACATATTTGATGTCTGCTAGCACAATACTTAACACACTTCTGAAAACACGTTATTCATAGCACAATACAATTGTCATCTAAGTCATCCAACTTTATTTCCCTGAATATAACATCTTTTTCATAGATTTGAGCCAAAATGGCATTTCAAATTCCTTGCCAACTCATATTGAAAAGTGTTTTGAAGAATATGTAAGTGAGTAAAACTTATTTCTTACTATAAATACCAGACTTAAACTCATATTTTGTGGGGCAGACTGCTTATCCATTCATCTGCTTTATTTTAAATCTCTCTGAATATTCACTATAATCTATTATATGCATTTAGTCGTAGACATTTTCCTCTGTTTTACAGTCAAGTAAACAATGGGCAATATTTATAAAAAACGTACAAGAGATTATGGTTTTACAAACATGAGGTTCTCTTTTTTTAAATTACCGAACTACAGAGAGATGTAGTTCCATTTGCATTATGACCAGCTGAGAAGGAAGCAATCAGCAAATTCATTCAGCATAAATAATACTTGTTTATGTAATTTTATAGTTCTCAGACTGTTCCTGGAAAATATAGTGATCATGAGCTTTAGAAACCACTGACTCTCTTGGCAGTGCTAATTGGAAACAAAACACCATTATCTATCATTAGCATTCATTACTTGCAAGCAACACGAAATGTAATTTACTTAAAGTACATGCACCCACCTGAAAGCAGGATGCAACACATTTTATAAAGCAGATAGGATTAACTCATTACCAACTGCTCATATTTTACTTGCACTATAACACCAGATTTCTGAAACATAGAGGTCTTGATGTACTACGTCTTACGCTTTAGTAACCTTCTACAGGTAGCACTCATGAAAACATTGATATACACAGGGGCATGTATCTTACAAGCAGTTTAATTTGGTTTGTATATAAGAAACTCTGATGTAATTTTTCTCTATAAGGAATACTTACAACACAGATGTATGACCCTGTCCTAATTTCTATTCTATGACCAAGGGGATTAATAATACATATACTGGAAATGTTCATAACCTTTACCTATTTATGCTTAATTTTTTTAACTTTTCATTTTGGTTTATATTTTTGAACATGTTAATTTTAAAGATTTGAAATCAAAGTTTCCATAAACTGTGATCTGTTCTCTTCAGGCTGATAAAGCTGGATCAGTTTCCAAAAAAACCCCAAAACCCAAACCAGCACAAGATGCTTGTTTTTGAGAGATAAGGATCCTTAAGTGCCTTCCAAACTGTATTATCTAGGGCTCTTGTGCTATGACAAAGGCTCAAGTACAGAGACTGTATCTAAATGGCAACCGTTAAAGCCAACAAAGACTTTTAACCTCTCATTAACTGAGATGTTTTCAAATTTATATTAGTGCAAAAAATGATTCCAGTTTGTGTCAACACCCATGGGAAGCCACACAGCTTTTTACTCAAAAGCCTGTAGAGAATAGTGCTTTAAAGTGGTTTAGGCTGAGGACCACAAACAAAAGTGTTAAGACTGAAGCCACAAAGGCCTTACTCTTAGGTCAACAAGCTATCCAAGGGAAGCGTGATGTTCACAACTCAGAGGTCACCTGGGTTAGGTACAGGGAAACATGACATTAATGAACAGACCGCACTAGCCTTTGAGCAATCTCTTCCCACACATGCAGGAAGCTGCTGGCAAGAGACCCTGGGTTATCAACATCACCATCTGGCTTCCTGGCTGCTCTTACAGCTGCAGTAATACAAGACAGCAGAACACTGCAAGAACTGAAGAATAGAAGTACTTCTTGTTCCTTTGTGCTCCTTGGTTGTGTGTGGTTTTTTTGTTTTGTTCATCCTTTCTCTCTTTTTGTTCTTCAGTTTTGTTTTTTGGTGAAGGATGCACCTAAGATTTTATTCTCAAGTGTGGTTGCAGACACACAATGGGCTCTCCAAAGCCAAAACAGAAAGGTACAAGAAAGAGTTCATCCTCTTTGTACCTTGCTAATGAGTGAATCTGTACAGAAATGTGTTCTGTAGTCTATCCTAAAAGGTCCTAAGAAACGGAAAGTCTTTGAGTAACATCTATTAATTTAGATTTAACAGTTTATATTTTCCTATTAAAACATTTGTTTTTTTCTTTCCTAATGGTATTTTTTAACTGGTAGAGCATATGTTAGTATAATATAAGAATATTTTATCAGGAAATGTTTGGGAAAGAGCTGGCCAATTGAGATGTTTTTGATAAATCACTGGAATTATAACAGTGCCATTAGATAATAATTAGGCTTTTTTTTCTGAAATACATGAACGGATTCAAACTAGAGATCTGACAGTCTGCAATCAGCATCTACACATAGGTACAGATAAACGAACCTTTATCACTCCTTAGAGATATATCCCAGTCAGGGTTACAAGATTCTTCAGTTAAGCTAACACCCAGGATAGCTCACAAGGATCCCTAAAAATGGGATTGAATATTTTAGAGGTGGGATTCAATATTTTATACAAGTCTCTTTTTCACATCCTCAAATGGATCCTTTGAACTCTTGGTCTATATAAAAATATCTCCTTCCTCCCCTAAATAATTTCTGTTCAGTAATCTTTGGTGTTTCTAACTTCCAACATCAATAACTGGTACAGTCAAATATTCAGTTCCTGTGCGAATAGGATCCAGTCTAATGTCACTGCAGTTGTTTTACATAAGACTGTTTATAAATCTTCTCCCTCCTACATGAAGGAGGGAGGCAGCAGGATTTAACACACAGTTGGCCATGAAAGAAAAGCCGTTTACACAAAGCAGTATACTTCTGCCTGGAAGAGAGATATGCAAGATCTGCATTCATATGAATTACAATATATGAAATTTTTACAAAATAATATCTCATCGTGGAAATGTGGGAATAAACAATCCTTCTAGGAATCGGAAACCTACTGGAACATTTTTACTTAATAGAGCATTGTATCCATAGGTAAGATGACAAATCTTTTGAATTTAGGATCTTATAGGATTCAGTCCTAAATCAAAAATACAATCCTTTACTCAATACTTCTTTAGAACTAATGGAATAATACGGTAAACATTTTAGTGGATAAAGTCCCCCCCTTTCCTGAAAGCTCAATTTTGATTGTATCCAGTATTTTTAACAGAGGATAATATCTCCATTTCCATACTCCTGGATTTATTTAGTACCTTTCAACATGCCTGAAGTTAAACTAGATTGAACTGTCTCCAGCATTTTTGCAGGTTTAATTTTATGCTTCTGAAAATATGAATTTAAAACTATTATAAACAATGAAGGCAGTAAAGTCATACAAGCATAGGATTGGAGAGCCAACATAATTTCAAGATGACTTCAGGTTCTGAACTTTTTGCAAAATATGCAATAGAAACCAATCTGCCATTTAATTTCACATGGCAATTTCTATTTATGTATTCTACATTCCCCTGTAATTTTCTCAGAGATACAGAATTGTGACTAACTATTTCAGAATATAATACCAAATGTCTGCAGACATAGTATTTGCAAAGAGAATGATGTAGCATTTTAGGAATCCTAGACAGTTTTAGAGGAAAAACTTTTCTCTAGTTCAGAGTAGTGAAATTTGATTCCACTTTGCTCATCAAATCAAATGAAATAAATGAGAAGTGGCATTTGAAAACAGTTTCTGATGATGAATGCCATAAGTAGATTGCTGTGAAGAGATATAAAATGTCATATTCTAGGCTTCCTGCCTTGATTGATTTCAACAGATTGGAAATAAAATACAGGGAAATCTTTATTTACGGACAGGCAGATATAAGCACATAGCCAAAATGAAATATGGCAAAATATAAATACAATGTACAGTGCTTAAAAAGTGAAAGAGTGTGTAGTAGAGAAAATAATAATGAATATCTAAGTTTGCAGAGAATAAGTGTAACTATTCTATCAATTGCAGCCTGACTATATTTATGTGTCTATGTACTTTACTACGTAGTAATATTTTGATAGTGAGATAGAAGTGTAAAAACATCTGATTTTATCACCAAAACATTTAACTATGTGATAATGTACTAATTCAATTAATGATTATTTGTAGGCTTGTCTATCCATTGTATTTAAACTGAGGACAAAATTCTTTCATTTAACTATGGATAGTTCACAACTAATCTGCTGGAACTTTCACAAAGCATGTAGTTGAAAACACTGGGGCTTCTGAATAGAGTTCACCAAGAAACATGTACACCCAGGTGAACCTTATACTACTGTTTTTACAAGTGTACTAGTCTGTTATTTCACTTGCACCACTGCTTTGAGAATATAATCTTTGGAAACAGATGCACATACAGTACCTTGATATCTGGACGTCAAGCAAGGATAAGTAGAATGAATTAGAGCTCAGACAAATATATCCTGCTCATGCAAATAATTCTTGCAGATACAACTGGATAAAACACTCTTCCTAAATCATTTTGCAGCATGGCTTTGCACTGATGTGATTGTACTGTAAGCCACATAAGTGACATGGACTGAACTGTGGTCCATGTTGTAGTCGTGCGTATCAGATCAGAAATATGTAAGTGATCACTAAAGCTTCTGTACTAGCAGCCCACACTGCAGAAAAAAAAGAAGCTATGAACACAAGCTTTGGAGTAGATAACAACCTTTGCAACAGAAACAATAACCAGGAAAAACAGTTTCTTTTCAAAGTCAATAACCTGTCATATATTCAACTTCAGTGGCTGAATATGCTCTTGACATTTCCTCTGGGTATGAGTAATTAGAAGGATGTAGCACCTATTAGAGGCTGAATGGATAGATATTGCTACAAACAAATAGCTACTGGGATAAAATTACATTGATATGGTCATAGTATCTATTTTCCATAGCAGCATAGTGGACACAGGCAGCATTTTTGCCCTTTTACTTCTGTTACTAGTATTGAAAAACATGTAAAATTGGACTTTGCACATAACAGCGCAGCTTTAGATATTATTGTACTTTTTGAATGAAACACAATTCAGGGAGATTAAAGATATCAGTCAATTTGAATTTCTCTGTTACTGCACCTTTTCTTCTTCAGTCCTCTAAGATAATTCCATTTTAGCAATTATCTAACACAATGTTTGTCAATCTTCCAATCTTGCATGAACTTAAAATTTATTCCAGATATATTAATGCCATCTTTCTTTATGTTAAAGCTTAGATTCTGTACTATCATTGACATCTTAGAGGGGGAATTTGTAGATGACATGGCCTATAATATGCAATTCTGTATCAGAAACAGAAGTTTGATTATTTGCTCAGCAGATGCAGAATGAAGTGTGAGTTTGACAGATCAAAAAGAAGTTCTTAGGCCAAAATGACTGGCATACCAGCATGAAATGTCTGTCCAGAGGACTGCTGCCTAAAGCATTACATAAATTGTTTGCAGGATTAGCAGTAAGTATTTCACCAAGAGTTGCTTCTAGGTCCTAAAATTGGGTTACTGTTATTATTATTAGTGAGGCTGGGTGCAGGCAGGCATGAGAAATGCTTTTTACCTATGTCACCTTGCAGTCACAGCAAGGACGACAACATACCATCACAAAACCTGTACTGCTGTGGGATGGAATCTGTAACAGCAATGTTGTGCACTATTTTCATCTGTCTTTTATCACTGAATTATTTATTCTTCTTGTCAGTAAGTTATGGGTTTCCTGATATTTACAAGTCTATTTACAGCCTAAGGTGGGAGTCATAAGCTCTTCTTTCTTTAGACAGCACACTCGGCAACTCATTTTTCTGCTGAACTATGTTTTTAACGAAAGCCATACAGAAAAAAGGCAGAATAAAAAGCCCAGCAACCAGACCTGAAAGCCATTGCCCATATAACATCGACATGTTCACAAAAACCAAAATGGAACAATGGATGAGTGCTCATGCACTGTGGAACAGGGAAATAATATCAAACTCAAATTTCAGAATCATTGGCTTCCTTTGTTCTTCCTTGTTAGGCACCACTGTTTACACTACACACGGCTGGGTAAGTTGGGAACAAGTGGATTAAAGAGAATATGCCCTTCCTGGTTCATCCCATGACTGGTCAGTCAGCCCCGGGTTTCCTTGGTATCTCTTTTGGCTGTAAGACATAGTATCTTTGAATTGAAACTGTTGGTGCTGGCAGAGACACAAATGCCAGTGGAGATGACTGCAGATGTGGTAGCCAAGCTGAAGATGGCTCTGTTGGCCATCACGATTCATCAGCAAATGATCCATTTCCACCAAATTATTTTGTTGGTCTTGGCTGAGGCATCTGGCCACACTTTGCATGCGAGACAGTCTGATGCCTAACAACCTCTGAGTAACCAGAGGCTGATCTTCTACATCTCCCCACAAAACTTTGCATCCTTTTCTTCTGGTGATCTAGTGAACTCAGTCCATGAATCCTGAACAGTGGGGATAGTTCAACAGACTTAGAAGTTCCTGGTAAGAAAATCAAAAAGTGTATTACATTTTGAAAGCTAACAGGATTCTCCTACATTTTCTGTTATAGCTGAGTTGGAAATTAACACTTCTACCATTTTGCATTTTATGTCTATATTTTTAAATAAAGTTGTCAGACTAGAGGTTTGGGAGGTAAATCTAGGTGGCAGAGAGGTTTTGAATGTCCTCTGCCTTACTTTCCAGTACCCTGAGAGTAGCCTATGAACTTAACAACTACTGGTGGGTCTGGACAGGCAGATATTCTTATTAACGAGATCCATCTTCCATTATATGGAAGGGAGGGGAAGAGAGAGGAAAATGAGCTTTCATCGAGAAATTCAAATTACAGTGTAATATTGCCCATGGGAAGTATGTCAGATGTGGTGTTTTCTCCTGCCCACTGATATGGTTGTTGTTCTTTTTGGCATTGGACAAAGCATTCATTGTAATTACCTTAAACACTGTATTTTGAAATCTGTATGAAAAAATTTCTAAAATGAGTAGAGTTTCTAAATGTCCCCAGAAAATGTGTAGTCTTTCACAGAATCCTGCAAATAATGCTTACAGACTCAGTTGGTGTCCTGGTTTAGGACAAATTTGGGAGGAAACCTCCAAATGGAGTACCTCTAGAAAGCAAATTCAAGCGGCCCCTCTCCCAACTGGTCCCAGAAAAATTTCCTTAGAGAAAAGTGGAAAAAACTGTTCAACAAGCAAAGTGGCCACAAGAACAAAAAGAATGAATAATATCAAACAACCGCTCACTTCTGTGAAGAGAGATGGCAAAATTAAGAAAGTCCTTGCTTGGGTTAGCTCGGCTTGCTCAGTCTCTTATCAGTCACTCTGGTGCTGGAAAATGCTGTCCTGGGCCCCAGTGGGCTGCAGGCATGAGCTCCAGGTCTTTCTCTGGGTTTTCAGTCCAAAACAGGTTTAAACAGACCCAAGAAAAAGAAAAAAAGAAAACAGTCCAGGGAACTTCTCTGCCTCAGCTAGCTAAAATTGACTCAAAGCAAAGGAGAACTCTCTCCTGCTGTCCGTGCTGCAGATAACACAGTCCAGGAGCAGAATGTGGAGGGGTGAATGCAGTTCCTGCAAATAAACTCCGTGCTTCTTCTTTCCCCTGATTTGCTCTCAGAACCAGTCTTAAAGATGTAGAACTTAATATCCAGCAGAAACAGAACACACAAATGGGGATACAAGCATCATAAAGTCACCCCAGGACAGGTGGGAAGGACAGACAGTTCATTTAATTTTGTCCTAAGGTTCCACCTTGTGTTCTGAGTCGTCATTAGGGGACAGGGATATAAGGAGGAAAAAAGTGGCTTTACAAATACATCTTCTGCTATTTAAAGCAAGACATATCTCCATGCAATATAGACTGTCATAAACCATAATTATCTTGTTTCTAAAATAAGCCTCCCCAACTCAGTAAGGTACAGGTGGCACTTACCATAGTGAGAGTCCTGCTTTTCTCTTTCTTCAAGTTGCTTCTTTGCTCCATTTCAAAGTGTTCCTGAGACGCCTCTTAGATTGTTCAGGCATGCAGACTTACTGTGGGTTTCATTCCAGCCTGATTCTGAGACTTTGTCATGACGTCTCCCACAGGTGACCCCATCCCCCTAATTTCAGCCTAAAAATCAGACTGAGGTCATGAAGGACAGAGCTTTCTATCTGAAGAAGTTAATTAAAGACCATTAGAGAAGGATCTATACCAAGTGTACTGTTGGACCTGAAACACCATCCCTGACTTTTAGTACAAATTTTTAGATAATTGTGCACTGAAGCACAGCTGAATCTAAATGGTCTTGGGGATTGTTGTGCTCCTTCAACTGAATCATAATCCTATGTTGTAGCACCGTGCATATTGATACTGTGCTCATTTTCTCTGCTGTTGTCAGAGCTTAGTTTGCAAAATTCTTAATCAGACCTCTTGGACAAAAAAGGACTAAAGCCCGTAAATGAAGTATATATGGGCAAAAAGACTCTGGCAAATGGGAAGTAAATACAAGGTATGGAAGACAAAGGCTGGGTTAACAGGCATGGTGGTGGCAGGCTGCCCAAACTCTATCTTCACTCCATGCATGTGCATGGGGTGAGCAGGGGAGCAAGGCATGACTTACTACAAGCTCTGCTCTAAAGCACACTGAAGTCAGCCTGAGCTCAGACCATCCAACCGGTCTGTTCATGACCCTCCATCCCAACATGTTCTTCTTTTTGAAGCAATGAAGAGAAAGAATAAGGCTTGGTCAACATGCCCAGCAAGTTAGACAGACAAAAGTATGTACCATCTCTAAGAATTTCCACATTCATTCCCTAATAAGCCATAGAAAGCAATGGGAAACTCTACCCTTAACATGAACAGAAATCTTGGTACTCTCCATTAAGCCACTAACTACAATTTCTTCTTATCTCATGCTTTAGAATTTCAGTCAATCCCAGCAGAGGGAAGCAATGATAATTTTCTGGCTGAGCATAGACATTGTTGGCAAGTTTTTGTTATTTTTTTTATTTTAAATGACAGACTGGATAAGATAAGTACTTTGGAGCAGTACTTAATAAGTACTACTTATCTTCTTTGTTAGGTGTGCACATGATATGTCTCATATGAGACTGGAGTATACTATTAGACAAGATCTGAGACTTGGAGAAAACATTTTGAAATATGCATCTAACCAAATATTTTGAGCATACTATTTCATTGTATTGTAGTATTATTTTAAATTTTGCTTAGTAAGCAGGCATTTCTATGCAGATAAATGGTCAATAAGGTGCAAAAATAAAAACTGTATATTTAATGGTCCATTTGTTCTTTAAATCTTTGAAATGAGAAGCATGTAGCTCTGAAAGTGCTCTCTTTGAAATCAATAGGCTACTTGAGGCATTAAGTGCCACTCAACACAGGTAAGTATGACGACGTCTTGTCATATATTTCAAAAGGAAATGTTTTAGTTGCAGATTTTAAACAGATGAGGTATCCTGGCGGTAGCTCAAATTATTAGAAAACGTATCTGATGACTGAACTTAATAGCTATTTAATTGACTAAATTACGTGACTATAAATTTTCTTCCTTATATCAAATTATCACTACTAGTTCTAGCTGCATTGTAATACACTCCTCATGAAGTTGATATATTTGTCATTTAGTTGCCTGGGACATCAACTTGCAAAGAAATTACAGGTTAATTCAGATGATATAAAGCAATGTCATAGCAAGAGATTTCCAACTAATTATTGTTTTTACATCAGAAGCAGTATCTCCTGTGAAAATTCACTCTTGTAGCAAAAGATGAGCTGCATTTTTTTAAAAAACATTGACATATATTTGACAAGAAGAATACCTACCTACACAATGACATGATGGGTACAGCCAGTAATGTAATTACTTGAAACTGTTAAAGTACACTTGATGGGGTTCACATTTAGGTGTGACAAATCCTTTTAAATATACTTCACCAAATATAAAAATACTTATAAAGTATTTTTTTATCCACTGAAGGATCACTCACTACATCAGTTCTGGAGCTGAACATAATTTGGACAGGCATTTACATCGGCAAAGCATTCAGTGAAAAAATAGCTAAATGAAAAAGCAAGTTTAAGGTCATCTGGCCTTGGGACTGTACAACTCTATACATATACATCACTTTATGGCTCAGTGAGAACCACACTAACTCAGTTAAAATTTGTGTATTTTCTTGTTAAAATTTCATTTGCCTTTCTACAACCTTACAGGTACTTTTAGCAAAGCATAAGAGCACTTTCTGAATAACTGGCTGAAGGACCTTTTTATCCTTAAATGTGAAAAAGATGCCATTCCATATTTAATAAACCTGCAGCTCAGGTTTTGTCATATTAATAGATGAGTGTGTGAGGTGTATGCATATAAAAAATAGATAATTTTTGTTGCCTTTTTGACACAAATCAATGTGAGATGTGAATGTAGCTTTTTTCTACTATTCCACATCATAAGAACAAAAAATAAATTTCCAAACTAATCAATTCTGAAAGTTGCTTAGAAAATAACTGGTTGAAAACAGATAGTTTCAGCCTTACTTCTGTCATGTAACTCCCTTCTATAATTTACCCTGAGGGTGGATGCCAACAAGAAATAGGTTATTATAAGATATATTTTTTACATTTCATTATGCTTTTCCCAAAACATTGTAAAAGCCGTAAGTATAAGATGCCCCTCACAACTTATCACCAAAAAAGGGAAAAAAAGGGCACAAACAAGTTCAGAATAACATCAAATAAGAAAATTATGTAATCGGTTGTTAAAAAAAATACACCTAATTTGCACTTATTTTAAAAGCATAGCTGCTTACATTTTTGCTTCATCTGAATATCTGTATATAAACTCTGTCATTATTACTTTTTGATAGCTTTCTAAAGTACTCTGAGATTCTGTAAAATTTAATGTGTACATTAAACCAGGAAATTTACATGAAACACTAAGATAAAAAAGTGTACTTCGGAGAAATAATGTAAAGGCACAAATGCTTACCTTTGGGTTTGGGTGGCATAACTGTTATCATATGCTTCATAGCTTGGATCATCATATTCACCCCCATATCCATCATCGTATCCCTAAGGGGAAAACAGAACGCCACAGCTTAGAAGAGTGATGAATCAAAGCATATTATCTGGCTGTAAAAACAAATTGCATCAACACGTGCGTGTCATGTTTGCCCACGATAATCTGAAACACGCAGCTGACTGAAGAGAATTGTGAATCATGAAAAACAACCTGTATATTGCAAGAATAAAGAAATCAGTCATTCATTTAAGAACTCAGCTTATTCACTGATAAACTGTGGTGCATTGTCCAAACCACAGTGCTTCAATGGGATCTGTGCAGAATACTGATGAATGATAATAAAACCAGCCATTTCTGAGTAGTTTGTTACATAAATAGTTCCACAGATACCTACAGGTGAAATGAACAAATGACAGGTCAATGGTTTTTATTGTTCTAGACTATTACGAATGGTGTTGTGATAAAATCTTAATATTCAGTCTATTAAAAAAATGCAAAACAACAAAACAAAACATAGCAACCTATGAGAAACTATTTGTCAAGCAAGTAACGGCATATGACTTTTATAAATAATGCAGAGCAAGCCCCTTTACTTTCACTGAGCATCCTACTCTTTTTAATGGCACGCTTTTCTATTACAAATTAACCAACACTTTAGTACAGGGTTTTCCCACCTGACTTAAAGGTTCTCACTGAAGAGATCAGACAGACGCTCAGTTTGGCTAAGACAGAGACACAACTGACTTCAGAAGCAGGTTCAGCTCATCTAATGCCTGAATTTTCCACTCAGGGAGCCATGGGCAATTGTGACCCATTGTAGCTGTCTCTGAACCAAAGAATGCTCAGAAACCACACAATGAATAAATAAAGATATAATCCAAGGGATGAGTTTTGATATGCTCTTTTCATATATCAGGACAACAGAGTAGGTAAGAAATGCTGTATGGAAACTCTTTATTTCTCTATTATTTTAGGGAGCCAGTATTGGTAGTTAAATTGCAATGAAACACTTTGTTGTCAAAATTAAATCTTGCTGTTAAGGGAAATGCTAAAGGAAAGAGTGGACTTAAAAAAACTTTGACTCGATATTAATTACAGCAAAAGGAAAATTTCCCCCCCACAAGCTATGCAAAAAGCAGCACGAGGCAGCTCCAAAATAACAGCAGTCCAGTAAACAATCACTCTAGTATATTATCATGACCACCCAAAGTACAGTTAGTTTGGTATTCCATTATTCCTGCTAATTAAACTCCCTAGAAATATTGAACAAAACTTCCCTGGAATTCCTAAATTCAAGAAAACATTCTATGGAGGAAGCATTCAGTTATGTTTTCTTAGGTCAAGCATACTATATTTGCCTGTTCCTCGGGGTTACCCAGCAGTGAGGGTAAGCGTGGATATCAGGTGGGACGTTTCAACCCTGTGGTTCTCTGTGTCCTGAAGGAAGGACAGGACTCTCCATGAATGTCATGTGTCCTCTGTAATAAGGTAAAGCCTTTCTGGGCAGAAGGGAGTGTCCATTTTTGAACTGGGAATGACCTGTCCCAGAACCTGAAGTTCACACAAACCTCATCATCTTCCATTTTGGGTGGTAGTGCACTGTTTTGACTTGTCTGTGTTAGTATTAACTCATAGCAAAAAGTACAGCTAAAACCATATCCCCGCAGATGACAGTGATATATTAAACACTATATAGCTAAATACACAATCTTGCTTCTGGGGATAAGATGAGAGAAACAATGCACCCCAGGAGACAGATGTTAGTCACATTGTTTAGTATGCTACTGGGTGGGATCCTGCTATTGGGAAGATGAGGGTGATGGGAGTTCCTATATAACGTCAAATAGCTAGAGGACAGACATTTCAACCTGCTTACTCAACCATCTGAGAGAACAGGAAAGGCAACAATTACAAATTAGCTCTCTCCACTTCTTGATGCCTGAGGAGGATCAACGTACGGCATCAGCAGGGCAGAGAACACTTGTTAATATTTGACACCTCTGTGGGTTCACGTTACAGACTCCAACAGCCTCCCTCAAGGCTCAGAGCAGGTCAATACAGTGCAAATGGTTCAACTGCAATGGCTGGAAATCAATGTAAAAAAGCACAGTGTACCTTTAATAAGCAAAAATTATTTTCTGGATAGTGTACTTTTATTTGTGCCAATCTGTATGAAAATTATCTTCTAATCCTATAGGCTAACTCCTTGTTTAAGTAACATACCAGCATTTATTGAAAGTTCAATACAATGTATTGTACCCAGACACCCACCACACCCTTAGGTATCTAGAACTGGGACCCAAAATAGCTCCTTTCACATCCTTGAAATGTCTTAAACTCACTGAGCAGTTTTCTCCTCTTTAACCTTCAGATACCCAGAACCTACAATTTTAATGTTTGAAAATATTTCTTGGACAGGGACTTTGAGAGATGAAGCACCCAGCTCCCACCTAGACCCTGTTGAGATCAGAAGTTGTGAGTCTGAGGGTGTCCAAATTCACATATTCTGCTCTGTGTGTGATGAGGATGGTGCTCCAAAAGCAGTTCTGTATAAATCCAGAGATCAGAACCCAGAATTCCCTCCCCAAATGCAGTATAATTTTTTGCTCAGCACTAGTCAGCACTTCATGCACTTTCTAGGTCTATTAATGCTTACATAAAAATCAACCAACAAACCAAACTTTTTCTGTGTAGAAGTCTTTTTGTCCCATAGTAACTGCCACCACCACTCAAAAGAAAAAGCCGACTACAATGAAGTGAGAAATATGCAATGGGGAATTATTAGAAATATTCCAAGTCAAACTGATAGCCATTTCTAGGCTAGGTTTTCATGCCAGGCTACCTTCATCTCAGATATTTCTTAATAAAACAACATTCAAAAATATAAAAACCCCAACAAAAGTGCTTTACTTGGTGTCAAGAGAAAGGACAATGGGTCTTCCAATGACTAGGATTTGCTCTGGTCCTACAGTGATACATATTGGACGTGAGATAAAAGAACAGAAAGACACACTTGAAGCTGCAGTGGCACTAAGAATGTTTATTATCAATTATGGATCATTTTAGGGAGTTTTTGTATTTAAAGTTGAAAAATAACAACAAAACAACTGATGAGTTAAGTAAAAATTTTAAATAGAGGTCAATAAAAAAAAGATGGATTTGAAAGTGATTTTATATAAGTATTTACCAGTCTCTCCCCACAAAAGGGAAGACTGGAAAAACTCTTGGGAGAATCTCAGAACAGTATCTGAAATTAGCATTTGCAACTCACTTCAGGAGGAAATACTCCCTACTCTACTACTGATAATGAAAATTATAGTCAGCAGAAAAAGGGGTGTAGAAGCAAAAAGAGACATAATTGAAAAAAGGGTTATATTCCACTACTAGAGAAAAAGTTAAGTACCATTTTGTTTCAACACTCAAGAGACTCTTGAGAAGAACTTTTTTATTTATTTAGATTTTCTCAAATCCTGTTCTATTTTCAGAAAAAGATATTTTTGCTGAAAAAGATATTAGAAATACAAACAAAATTTTAAGTATCATTAGGTACAAGGTATCATAATATAACACATTCTGATCACTTTAAATGTGAATTTCCTTCTTAGTGTTAAGACCCTGTTTCAAACAATAACAGCCTGTACTCAAATGTATCAAGTTTAAATCACCTCTTCTCTGAATAGCCTTAGAAAATAGAATTTTCACAGCATGCTCTGAAAAATGGTAGGTTTCAACTCTGTGAAACTAAGAAGGAAAATAAATCTAATACTTCTAATGAAAACTGCCCTATTCACAATATTTTATGCATGTCCTCGTAATACACGATAACATTGTAAGAGAGTTGAAACTAAATTGCTTTTTATAGAAAATAGCCCAACTCTTTCTGGAGTAGCAAACTGCAAAATGGCTAGACTTTAAAAAAGAAAAAAACAAAACCACAAGCAGTAAGTCAAAATAAAGTGAGTTATGCAACTCAGTATTTTAGTTGGCAAAGACGTGAACATGAAAAATACCTGCAGTCAGAGAATCAGAATAGCCTTTCTCATTAGCTGCATCCAGCAGTACACAAAACTTAGTCCTGTGCCTCATAGAAGGTGAAGTTATAAATATCCACCTCTAGTTGTAACTCTCAAATAAAAGCAGTTAAAGGACCTTAGTACAATTTTCAGTATTTTCTTCACCTTTCTTCTATGTTGCTGTCTCACTCTCTTTTCTGCTGTGACTGGGCCACATCCATGCTTTCTCACACAGCCACATGACCCTAGCTTAGAAAGCTAAAAGCCAGTTGTCTACCCCTAAACTAGCACTAGGCACCCATAAGACTCACAGGGTAGAGATAAAATATTTTTAGAGGATAATTCACACTATTGACACACATCTGAAAACAAGTTGAATTGCTCTTTAAATGAGAACTTTCTTTCCAATTACTATGAAGGAAGCCCAGGATGGATGTGTTAGATTTAGGTAACTGATCTTAAGGTAAGCAAGCTAGCTCACAATTTGAAGGAATTTATTGGTCATATTGAGAGCAGTCCTAAGGGAAAGAATTTGGAGGTGCTGGTTGATGAGAAGCTCAAGCTGGCAATGTGTGCTTGGAGTCAGAAAGCCACACACATCCTGGTCTGCTTCAAAAGCAGTGTGGCCAGCAGGGTGACAGAGGGGATTCTGCCCCACCCTTCCATCCCTGTAATACCTCATCTGGAGCACTGCATCCAGTTCTGGGGCTCTCAACATAAGGAGGACATGGACCTGTCGGAGTGAGTCTGGAGAGGGGCCACCAAGATGATCAGAAGGCTGGAGCCCTCCTTCTATGAAGGCAGGCTGAAAGAGCTGGGGTTTTACACCCTGGAGAAGGGTCTGGGAAGACCTTAGAGAAGCTTCCAGTACCTTAAAGGGGCCCACAAAAAAGCTGGAGGGGATCTTTCTGCAAGGATATGTGACAGGTCAAGGGAGAATGGCCTACTATGAAGTTGCTAAGGCTCGAGTTTCCTGGAGAAGTTGTGGATGCCTCATCACGGGACATATTCAAGTGCCTACTGGATGGGGCTTTGAGCAACCTGATCTAGCGGGAGGAACCCCTGCCCATGGCAGGGAGTTTGGAACTACATGATGCAGGTCCCTTCCAACCTCAACCATTCGGTGATTCTATGATTCTAAGGTGAGGGGTAGCTCTAAGTAGATGTAGAGGAACACATCTCAGTGTATTCATTTTATTAACTGAGAAAAATAGCAATTTTATTTTAACAACTACAAAGAGAAGTAAAAATAGTAAGTGCTTTATATTTGGATTGCTCAGTGTTGAAAATCTTTAGGTAGAGCATGAATCTCATTAAAGTACCTAGGAAGTAAGCCTCTATCTATCTATCCATCTATCTATCTATCTATCTATCTATCTATCTATCTATCTATCATCTATATCTCCCCTGCACTGGAAGATTTAACAAGCATTCAAGCATTTTGAAGCTGAACTAAAAAATAAGTAGAGTGGCACTATATCCATTAAAATTTTAATTAGTAGTAATAATAAAAAAAAGTAATGCTAAAATTAAAATGGGAATACCAATCAATTGAAAAATCAGATCTCTGTGTTAGGGACTTTATAAATGCAACGTGTGAACAGGAGTCATCAGTGCTGAGACAACCCAGAGTAGACAAGCTCATTAGAGCCAATGACATTGTCTCAACAGTCTCAATACACGTGACAAGATCACTCTTCTTCACCCCAGCAATAGGAAACACCTTCATAAAGGAATGGTAAAACATAAAGAGAGGAAAAAAATTACATTAAAATATAATTAAAGTTTCAGTTCAATAATAATAATTAAAGAAATATAATTAAAGTTTCAGTATAATCACAGTCATGGATATTTTACAATTTCAAAGCAGAGAACATTTATGTCCTCATATTTCAATGGTTTAAATAAATCTCATGTGGAACAATTATGGCAGTAAGAAAGAGTGAAACTCATTTACTGTTTACTACCCAGATAAAGACAGTGCAGAGGACACAAAAGCAGATATGCAATGCCCAAACAGCCACAGTAAAACAGAATCTCAAATACTTCCAAAAATTGCTGTGTATTCTCCTAAATGTAGGCTTAATTTCTTTTCTTTCCTATTTTTTTGTGTTTTTTTTCAACTAAATGCAAAATGAATGAGTAACACTGAAAATACATTTTGGTGTACTGAAAATCAGAACAGAATGAAAGCGTAAACAAAAATATAATAGAAAAGAGACTTTTCTTACTCATTTCATATTTGCAAGACTAGAGTACAGCACAATTTGCTGCTGCAATTACTATACTCCAGCATTCATCTGATTGACACCCTTCTCCAAATCCTTCTGTTTGCTTTCTTTATGCTCATGAAGCCAGATTAAACTTCTAATCCATGTGTCAAAGCTCAGTACAATCAACTGCTGCTTACATCCATTTAACTACTTGCACTTTCTCCTAACTTTGCTGTCATTGACTCTGAAACCCTCTCCTCTCCCATTTACTTGTGATGCTTTTCATATTGCCTCTCCCTATGGAATGGCATCCTAACCAGTGTGACAACCCACAGAAATGTCTTGCAGAAATATCTTTCTCAATAAAATGACCCATTTTAGTAGCAAGTGGAGATGAAAAATCATCCAAAATTATATTCTTTGTGTATCTGCAGTAAGATGCATTTTGGGATTTATCTATGAGTCTGAGATTCCTGAAGAAAGGGTTTTTTAATTGGTATTTTTACTGATGACGTGTACTGCTTTACATAGTACTTGGGTGATAATATATTACAGTAGCAAGTTGCACTGGTGACATTCTATCACATAAATGTCATTTAAATGAAAGATTTCTTTTTCATGTGAACTGAGATGAAAGTGAGTAGAAAGCAGCCTTTGGCTGCCAAGGGAGGATGATCTGCAATACACCCATGATTGGTTTTAATATCTTTATCAAATTTAATATTCCTATTTACAAAATCTCCTCATGGGCATCCTGATGCTCCCATAGCTGTAGAGAGAGAGCAGTGGATGGAGCTGCCTCTGTCCATGGAACAGTAATATTTAGTGAATCAGAGATATAGAAATAATTACAAGTATCTACTAAAAAGTGACAACTCTTCTGCCCAAGTTTAGTAACTTATTGA
Source organism: Hirundo rustica (assembly GCF_015227805.2). Taxonomy (NCBI): domain Eukaryota; kingdom Metazoa; phylum Chordata; class Aves; order Passeriformes; family Hirundinidae; genus Hirundo; species Hirundo rustica. The sequence goes on along the minus strand of NC_053452.1, from coordinate 90,813,598 downwards.
TGATTTAAAGCATCTCACTGTGCTTTGACTTGCTAGACACAAGGTCTTATATGTAAATAAACTCTATAATAATCTAGGAAATTATATTCCAGGCCTTGAATGGCTGGGAATTCCAAGAAATTTTACTTTTTATTTTCCACCCTTGAAAACTGGATGGTCCATCTTAGAGCTTTTAAATGCTCAAGTAAATGCTGTGGTACTAGCAAGGAGCAGAAATGCTTTCACAGGTGCTTAACAGGACCTTAAACAACATTTAATTTTAAACCAGATTTCACTTTGATGTATTATTAATGCTGGAACTAGGCTATTTAAATACAAGTTGGCCAGATGCAAGACAGTAGCAAATACATCCTCAAATTTTATAAGCTGCCCACATGTCTCCAAATTTACAGAATTCTCTAAAGAAAAGACTTGTAGGAATCATGATGATTAACAGCAATACAATTTTACTGCAGCATTGAAGAAAAAAAAGCTCCTCAAAAGTAGCCTTATATTTTTTATGTCAAGAAAAGAAAATACATAGGTTAATTCTTTGTGCAATCCTATTGTTTTTGATCCACTTTTAGCCTCTATTTAAATATATTTAACCATTAAGGATTCCATGAATTAGTAATACACAACAGTTAACAGATCTTCAAGTGCTCAAAACCCAAGGCAAATAAAGATTAATTTATTTATAAATCCTGAAGCTGGTCTAGATGAGTGTTCAGGCATTCTTAATGTTGGACTCTCTATATCCTAATGTATAGGAAGACACCATATGCCTTTTTCATAAATTATAGCTCTTGCTTAATCAAATTCCAAATTTGAGTTAATTACATATTTTCTGAAATCCAATTTTAGAGAAAAGTATTTCTAAAAATAATTTTGGACAATGAATTTTAAATTGTCTTCTGTATGTGATTTATGCATTTTGCAGAATTTTTGAGTCCGTACATAAACATTTTAACTCTTCCATTCAATCTTCTTACCTTATAAAGACCATACAGGATTATATAGAAGAGATAACAATGGTACCTCTTATTTATCATTGGTTCAAGTCACTCAGCTAAACAGTATTTTACCAGTACCATGATAACCTTTGATTATATTTTTTAAACTGTAACCTGAATGTGTTAGATACACGCACACACACACACACATTTGAATTGATTAAACTAAGTTTGTACTCAGTTTTTATGTGCTGATGCAGTGAAATTTACTATGTACAAAATAATTAGTATTTAAAAGTTAAGAAAATCAGTCACTAAAGAAACGAAATATTAATTTAGTAATAGTTGCAGAAGAGATGAACTCATTGTTTTTTCTGCTTATGACAATGATTGAGCTTGTTATACAAGTATTCCTTGCACTGAATGCAGCAGTCCTGCTGCTAATCACATTTGAACAAAAATGTTCCTAAAAATTCTTCTTGATCCTGTGTACTGTAAAGGAGTAAAATCCAAAGTACCTACTCACAGCACCTTCTTAGGAGCAATACTTAATTTTTCTAACAGACATTGTCTGATTGGGAAATACATTTTAGCAAGGATTAAAGGTACTGCAGGCTTTTATTCTTGGATTTAAAAAAATATGTAAGAAGAGTGAACTCAATTAACACAATCTTGTAAGGAATTATTCATAGAGGCCAGGTATAATTAAAAGAAAACACACAGAATGTAATGGGACTTCTCATTTGTGAATATAATAATGAGCAAAACAGTAAAGAGTAGTTAATACTTATTGAGATATTTAAAGGCGGTCTTTAAATGTTATTCCCTCAAATTTGAGCATGCAATTAGAAAAAAGTGGGGATGGAAAAGAACAGATCATCTATTAGAAACTCTAGTCAAATGTGATTGCTCCTTTCAGCACATTTTTTAGTGCTTTCTCTAATCAAATGCTAAATATTGCCAGGAGTAGGGATTCCACCATTTCTCTTGGGATACTGTGTGACAGCCTAATAGATCTTTGTGTCAGACATCTCTGCTTCATCCCATATGACTAAATATATCCCACTGTACCAGTGAGATGCATTCTCACAACTCAGTACTCTCAGTGTTCTCCAACATCTGTGTTATAGCCTTCCATTTTCTTTTAAAAATTACTCAAATATAAAGATTCAAAGTCAATGCAACCCTGACACAGACAGATATACACTGATCAGCAGACAGCGTGGCAACCAGTGAGGACACCCAAATCTTCATACAAATCTCATATATATCCTTGCCTTCACAAATAAGGTCCAGGAAATTGTTATACTGGTTGCCTTTGACTGTAGTGGATCAAGAATGTTAAATATGACTACTAATATCCTAAACTGAAAGCCTTCTAAAGCAAGTGTCTATTGGTGGTGACAGATGAGCTGCCTGGATTAAATCTTTTAAGTCTGATGGAATTTTATGGCATTAAAATCCACTCAGAAAGTCTGTACAGATCTTAGATTGTGACTTTCACAGCAACTCATACAACTTACTCTGCAAGCCTTTGTCCTGCACACCAGATCAAATTTGCGTATATTTTTTAAGGTGATAGAAGTGATACAGATATAGATCATAGTTACAAAATCCCTATTAAACAGAGAATAAAAATCTTATTACTGTGTATGACATATTCCAAGGCTCTGGTGTGGCCTAGCTGTCATGCAAACAGGGATGTCTTGTGACCTCAGACTGCAACAAGAAGAAAGACAAAGGAATTATAATAGTTTCCCCTATTAAATGCTACACTCTTTCTACCATGCACTTGTAATGGCTTTAGCCTAGCTTAGTCTTTACCTGCCTATCATTCATGGTTGAAAACTCAAAAAACTGACTGGGTCTTTGATCCATTAATTGACATAAGTGCGTTAAAGGTACAGAATCAGGTAAAGTTGACACACTGAAACCACAATGATAACTCTATGCTAATTTTTTAATGCTTGCCAAGGATTAAAAAGACAGAAGAAGCAAAAGAAAAGGTAAAAAAGGCCAATAGCTCTGTTGATTCCAAGACTGTTTTTCTCAGGAGAGTGATTCTGACCTTTCCTGGTGCAGGCTGTCAACAAATTAAGGACAAAAAAGGATTAAAAATATTGATGGACTGCGAATGAGAACAGTACTGATTTTCATTTATCACATACAAGTAGAAGTTCACATCTAATAATCCCTCTTCTACTGTAAGCACTGTGACGGAGACACCGAAAGCAAAGTTCAACTACCTTCTCAAGCATGCCTAGGGCTCGATTCCCAAAATTTATGGATCAGCATGGGCCATGACTGCTCCAGCTGCTGGGCAGTCTACTCATGGTGTCCAACAACGTAACAGAAAATGTAATTTCTGATTCCTGTTGTAACAATTACATTAGACAAAGAGTGACAGGCAGACTACCTGCTAAAAGAAAAAAATTCTTTGAAGAGATTTTTCTCTGGCCATAGATGTGGAGGCACAATATAAACTGCAGTGAATATCTGACTGACATACCCAAAATCTTGTGTTGCTGCTGGTTTTTTGAATGAATACATTTTACTTTTATTCCTTAGATTTTCTCACTAAGTTCAGAATCCTTTTAGCTCCATATTCAGAACTGAAAAGAATTTGGTGTGATTTTAGCTCTTTTGACTATTTGAATTTTAAATTCTCCATATCAAGTCAATTTGTATTACTCTTCTACTATTAATTGACATAGGGGTTTTTTATGTTTTATTTTTATTGTTATAATTTTCAGCTTTCTTTTTATTTCATTACAATTTCATATGGGGATGCTTTTATTGTATGAAATATAGATTGCGATATATCATAATCAATTCCATTTCAGAAAGTGAAAGTAGGGAAGTGGAATGAAAATAGTTGCTACTTCCTTTTAAGCACTGTTTCAGCACTTTACAAATTCACCTTTACCTAGTTTATGCTATAATAATACCTTGCCCTAGATAACATTAAAATCTAGTTATGTCTCAGACCTTCTTTCTTTTAAAGAGCAACAATGTTAACAGGAATTTTAAAACTGAATTCTTTGAAATTTATATCAGGTCTTAGCAAGCTGAAAAGGCCACTATGTCAGTTTTAGAAGTACTGAAGGAAAGACTGTTCACAGCTAAATAACAAAGAGGACATGTCAGTGCTTGCTGTAGTAGAAAAGGAGAAGCATATTTTTACCATCCATTCAGAGAAGATGCCAGCTAACTCTTAGACTCTGAATACTAAAAAAATCAGTAGAAGGTTATTCTCACCTTCATAGAATCACTGAGGTTGGAAAAGACCTCCAAGATCACTGACTTCAACCTCTGACTAAACACCACAATGTCAATTAAACCATAGCACTAAATGCCACGTCCAGTCATTCCTTGAACACCACCTGAGATGGTGACTCCACTGCTCCCCTGGGCAGTACATTCCAGTGCTTGACAGCCCCTTCAGTGAATAATTTCTTCCTAATGTCCAATCTGAATATCCCCTGGCACAGCTTGAGGCCATTTCCTCTTGTCCTGTTGCTGGCTGCCTGGGAGGAGAAACCAGCACATATCTGGCTCCATTCAGGCAGCTGTAGAGAACAGTAATGTGCCTCCTGAGCTTACTTTTCTCCTGCCTAAATGCTCCCAGCTACCTCAGCTCCTCACAGGACTTGTGCTCCAGACCCTTCCCCAGCTCCGTTGCCCTTCCCTGCACTCACTGCAGCCCCTCAATGTCTTTCTCACAGTGAGGGGCCCAGAACTGGTCCCAGCACTCCAGGTGTGGCCTCAGCAGTGCCGAGTACGAGGGGACAATCATTTCCTTGATCCTGCTGGCCACACTATTCCTGACAGTCCACCTTGGCACAGGCTGTCTGCTGGCTCATGTCCAGATGCTGTTCTCCAGCACTCCCAGGTCCTTTTCCACCAGGCATCTTTCCAGCCACTCTGCTCCCCAGCCTGTAGCTCTGAACAGGGTTGTTATGACTGGAGAGTAGAACCACTACTAATGCCAGTATTATCTCCTCATTGGCATTGTCCTTGTTCTGTTAATGCACTGGAGAAAATAAAGACATCGATTTAGATGTGATTGCAATAGTCAATGACTCAGGAATCCAGGTTAAAAGAAAATCTTCATGATTCAGATGCAGTCAGTGCTTTGTAACAATATTTAGTTGGGTTTTGAAACAGAAAACCCATGAGACAGAGGGTTGCGTTGATTTTTCCCCCTAGCCAAGACTAGGGTCTAGTGTTAAAATGTATACACACACACACACACACAAACACACACACACAAAATCAATAAATATTATTTCAAATTTCAAAATTAATTTTCATTAATTATTTCCATTTTTTCAGTTTAATAAGATGTCTTTTGTGTAAGCTCATAAAACTCAATTCTAAAAGCTAAAGATACTAAAATTTGAAAGGAAATAAATACACAAAAATCTACTTCCTGATTGTAGCAAATTGCACACTGAAGGGGATATGCTTTGAAAGGAAACTATTTTTGTCACTGGTGATTTTCTCTATTCAAATATTATCATAAGAAACATCTAAATCAGGCTCATGAAAATATTTGACACCTCTGAATCCCATCATTGTGAATCCGAAGAACTCTATTTGAGGCTAAAGTAGATTAGCAAAATCACAGCTGAAAGTTCATTGATGTAAAATCTCTATCTGACTCTCCGTCTGTTAATGTATCTAAAAAGGAAAAGATATTGACTTAACTATGATGTTGATTTCTCAAATGTATCCCTCTAGAAATATAAAAAAATAAAACTCCTCCTGATTTCAGGATTTCTTTACATACCAGTAGCCAGTCAAGAACACAGATCTCAATGAGGTCTACTGAATAGTGACTTGCCTATTTAGCATTAATATTTTAATACTGAAAAGGAACTAAGTCATTTAGGCCAGCAGCATTTATTCCCTTAGTAAAATACTTTGAGATGTGTCAGTAAAGTGACTGGTAAACTCCTGAGCATCGCCTTGAACATCTGGGAAGCCCAGAATCTGAGCTCAGATTGATAAAATGGAGGAAGGACACTTAGAGAACTGAATTACAAGCATTGTTGAAAAAATACTCAATTATTAGTATGGAAATAAACATTAAGTGTTGCATCACTGGTAATTAAAAGCCAGACTTCAGCTTTTAAATTGTAGTCATCTTGCCAACTGAAAAAGGCTGTGTCTCAATTTTGACCTTGAGGGAAATTGATGGATATATTTGCAGTCAACACAGGAGTGAAAATCAGATCAGCTATAAAACCTGAAAACATCCCTTGTTGAAATTAAAAGCAACATTCTTCTTGTTGATTTTATCACCTATAATGTCTAAGGATCAACAGGGCTCCTGCATTTCAAGACGTGGCTTGGAGAAGCTGAATGTAATTTAAATTTAAGTCCATTTGGATAAGCAACACTATTTTCTTCTTTGAAAGACACCTTTCTCATCAGTACCTGCTGGAGGTCAAAAGCCCAGTTCAGTGGAGTTTTCTAGTTTAAGACTGATTTTGGTGTCAGTGTGAAAGCTAGGTACCTCACATCTGACCACAGGGCAGGCATTGAGACAGTTCAGCAGCTACAGTTATCTCCTGTCAATTTAGACATATGAACACATCCCAGCTTTTGCCTCCGAGTCCAGCAAGGCAGAGGTTTCTCCTGGGTCTCATATGACATCAACGATTTCCTGTGGGTGTCTTGAAGGCATCAAGACCCCTACAGTATCTTCAAGTGTGGCTGTCTTCAGTGGCAGCCCAACTGAACCTGAATGGAGAGACTTGCTTGGAGGTGAAGAGTGTAGCTACATTAGACTTTTGAGCTGGGGGCTGCCTTAAACACTGATTCTACAAAACTGAGGCTAACAACCAATATGTCTGAAATCTTGAAGCACCTAAGACTTTGAGATAGATATTCCTAAAACTTTCCACTGGGCAGGCTTGTAGCTTCAACCTTGACAGAACTGAACACCTCAACATCTATTCACTGTCCACTAAGCTTTCCATTTATCATGCAGGAAAAGTTTTGAGCTAGTTGGCATGTCCCAAGAATACCTAATAGACATATCCATGAGTGTGCCCAAAACCACAGCTGATGCCCCTTTCTAATAGACCACAATACCTGCATAGAGTACCAAAGCTATCTGGTCTCTTCCATTGGCATTCTACAGGAAAGACAGAGCTCCTCCTTATTCCCCACTTTTCTAGCTGCAGAAGATTTAAGGCTTTTTATCATAAATATCCCAAAAGGACTTCATAAATAAATAAATATACCTATTTCCTCAAAATTGAGCAAGATCCAAGCATGTTATATGAAGCTTTTATAACACTGAAAATGGGATGTTAAAGTATTTTAATATGCAAAAAAAAAAAAAAAGGAAATAATCTTTTAAGGTTCTTGACTTCTGTTCTCAAAATATCTGAGACGCAAATCTTGGTATTTAAGTACATAATATCTCTGTAAAGTTTTTGTGTCTTTATAGATCATCTTCTAATTCTCTTTTGCAATGATAATTTCATAAAGAGAAACATTATTTCGTATTTTGCTTTAACTTTCAATGAGAAAACAAATGCAAAAACCACTGCACATTTCTGTTTCCCAAATCATTATCTGCTTTTCATAGAAGCTAGCATTGATCACAGAAATGACAAGTAGCAAAAAAAAAAAAAATTCTGCATGATTAATCAGTCCTTTGGATTGCTTGATCCCTGTGGCAAAAACATCACTAATGTTTTGGTCTGTATATTTTTATAAGTTACAGTACATGAATAGCGAGCTATCCACTGAGCTAAGAGCACTTTCTCCTTACAGTGGGAAAACTCTCACAGACTTCAGTGGCACCAAAGTTAAAAGAACAAATCTGGAACTTTTTAAATTTTTAGATCTTTTGGATCATTTTGGGAATGTAACTATAGGTATTAATATGGAAAGTAAAAATCTGTTACACTCTAGTCATCATTATTTATCAGAAAAACAATCTTATTAATAATGTAAATAATTATACTGATTGTATACTGCATTAAAGAATTCAGCTTTTAAGCAAACCTATGATATAACAAATTATCACTATCCCTGTTATACAAACACAGAAAACTGAATTTAGAAGGGTTAAGCTTAAGGCTTTTGTTCACTACAGACTACCCTTGTACAACTTTCTCATTATATCATAACACTTGATGAAAGTTCAGACTTAAAGAATAAGTTTTGAAGGGTTTTAAGCTAATCTGACTGAGATAGTATTCTTTTGCTTTGTCAAAACATTTCCTTATCTGATTTCACTAACACACAAAAGGCATAGTCCGCTCATCATTTAATTGTTCACGTATTTGTGATAATGGCGCAACAAAAATTTAATAAGATTGCAAGATGACAAAAAAAGTTTGTATACTTAGTGATGCCCATCAGCATGTCTGAGATCTGATAGACCATCTCACAGTAATTATTTGAAGGAAAAGTTTAACTCCTCTGTTTGTGAGAAAACTGTGACTGAATTAAGTATGTCTGGTATTTAAGAATAGGTGTCTTTTTCCATTTTTATATTTTGTTTTTTAAAATTGCTTCATCCAAGGGTAACGAGAGTGAAGAGATCTCTACCAATACTGTGATCACTGTCACTCTTTATCTGCATTTTATCTTTTAAATTAATCTCTCATCATATCATATTAATTCTCTTCCATTACTGGATGTCTACAAACAGGTTGAGACAGGAGCACTGACATATAGACATCTGAAAATTGCTTGCCCTAAATATTTATGCATACAGGCACCTAAACACTAAATTTTGGAGGGAAGTAATTAAATTTTATCAGGAAATTCAAACATCCCCTCCTCAGATATAGCCTGTGTAGAACATACAGCTTGTTCTAATGCTAACACTTGTTTCTGGTTAGTGTTTTTAAAGTCAAGATTATTTCCTAATACTTAGTTTTAATTTAATTAAAATATTATTTATTTTTTGGGTCTCGTTTCTTTCTTTATGTTTCTCTGTGTGTATGTTTTAGACTAACATCTTGTGTACTCCTATGTTTTTCTACCTATAAAACACTATTAAGAGAGTCTGTCTGTAGGCCTTAGAATGTCTATCCAACCATTCCTGGTGTATGCTGGCATAAACGCAAACAAACAACGGAAAGAAAATAGAGGGAGCATATGATGAAAAAGAAGAATTTCTTAAAAAAATAAAAAGAAAATATGAAATAAACTAATAATTTTACTTTGATTTAATCACAACACATTTCACAATTTAAAAAAAAAAGTTTTTCTGTCCAATTTTCCTTTGAAATTTTCCTTTCAAAAAAGTGAAACCTTTCCCTTGAAACTGAGTTCCTTCTGTGAAGGTATATGATTGAAAGCTGGTCTTTCTGAAGAACTGCTACAAGACAGATATGCATAAAGTTAGAAAAAACTTCAAAGAAATTTCTTTATTTACAAAATTAATTTCCTAGCTGCATTTACTATGATCAGTTTATCAATGTCTTAAAGCACAAGAGAAGAATCCATGAATGTATATGTTTGAATTATTACAGACATCCAATTGTGAGATGTTTCTGTAGTGCCTTAAAACCATCCTTATCTTCTTTCTTTAGCTGCACCTTATACACTTTATGCAAATCTGATGTCCTCTTGTTTTCATGGATTAGGAAGTCTGAGATCTAATTAAGTCAAATCATCTTGCATAACAAAATGAGATCTTTTTATATTAGGCTTCAGTGCACGTTTCTTCCTTGTTCTAAAATGGTGCTTCTGTGAGCCGCAAGAAATTTCTAATCACAGGTTTTTTTCTCTATCCAGGGTAGCTTGATTAGTTCCTTACTCGTACTGACAGTATATTAGTGCCTAACCTATGTGCAGGGGTTGAGGAAATTACCTGTGAAGCAGGTAAGTTGTAAAAAACTCAAATGCAATAGCAAAACTTATTCCTGGGGGGATAGTAGCGTTGCTATCTCCTCCTGACAGGCATGCTCATTACCCTGGCACGGAAGGAAGCAGGCTGGTTACTGATTCAATTCCAGTTCTACATTTTCCCCTGGAGTTGGCTCAATGGAAGTCAGACAGCTGACAATCTCAGCCAAGGAAAACTGCAGCACAGAAAACTGTAGCATTGCCTCAAGTCATTTGACTCTGCTTCCTGCCTCACACTATTTCTCTCTCCAAGGTACACCCCACAAAATTCAGCTTCAGACAGGAGTGAAAAACAGACTGAATTTAAAAGTGCAAATGTAATTTATGATCATAATTCATGAAAAACTCAGATACTGCACTTTGAAAAGATAACAAGTGAAAAAAATCTATAAATAAACTTCTGTCAGGAGTGAGAAACATATTTTGTAATATAAAATGCAAAGAATATGGGAATATTTCTGTGTGCATAATATAGCCTCATTCTGTTTCAGTGATGCTTCCTTGTCTATCAAGACCCAGAAGTGACTCCCACTGCTACCAGATGATAAGCAGACAAAAAAGCACTTAAGATGAAAAAGATTAATCTAGCAGAAAGGTTCTAACCATAAAAACTTTCAGACTAGGTATGTCTGCACCTTGAATCCTGTGTTCAGTTCCTGGGCCCTCACTTCAAGAAATACTTGGAGGGGCTGGAGCATGCCCAGAGAAGAGCAATGAAGCTGGTGAAGATTTTTGAGCACAAGTGTTATGAGGAGTGGCTGAGGGAGCTGGAGGTGTTTAGTTTGGAAAAGAGGAGGCTCAAGTAGGGACTTTATTGCTCTGCCTGAAAGGAGGCTGTGGCAAGGTGGGGGTTGGTGTCTTCTCCAGGGCAACATATAACTGGACAAGAGGAAATAGCCTCAATTTGCGTCAGGGGGAGTTTAGTTTGGATATTAGGACGAGTTTCCCCATAGAAAGGATTGCCAACCACTGGAGTAGGCTGCCGACAGAAGTGGTTGAGTCCTCATGTAGATGTAGCACTTAAGGGACATGGCTTAATGCTAGACTTGGCAGTGCTGGGTTAATGGTTGGGCTTGAAGGTCTTACAGGTATTTTCCAACCTAAATAATTCTGTGATCAACTAGAAGAGAGCCCAAATAATTTAGTTATGTGAGGAGGGCCACATTTTCTGCATAGGAAAATTCAAGATAATTACAGGCAGAGGTCTGTGTAGAAAGATGAAATTGCTGAGTATCTGGAAAGAGGTCAGGATGGCATCTGCTAGTCTGTCACACATAAAAATTTTGCCTTTCATTCAAGAAAAAAAATTAGAAAATGTTTCAATTGTTTAGAAAAAGTAATCGGAAGAGCATAAAGCTATTTTTTCCTGGCTTACCTATTTCTGCCTTTTTTTTTTTTTTTTTTTTTTTTTTTTCCCCCAAATGGCCACAATTCATGATAATATGTTCCTAAGTAAAAGGTAAAAGTACATGGTGGTGCATAGGAGACAGGCCCTTTTTCAGAAACAGAATCTGTTCTAGCTGAACTAGTGAGGGCTTCTCTGTTCCTTTGGCTTTCTTGAAGCGTAGCACTACAGTAAGTACACAAGAATTACATCAAAAGCAAAGTGACAGGACAACAGCCTATTAGTATCTTTTCTATTGATCATATGTCAGCTTTTTTACCTATAACAAATGCTTTCTATTTCCATTTTAAAATACAAACTAAAAAAGAAATCAATGTTTTCTCTAATTCTGTAAATGAGTCAAAAAAAAAAAAAAAAATAGATGCAAACTGTAGAGAAATTAGCAATACCAAGACAGCAGAATCAACGAAATTGTAACAGCAGCATCTTTTTGACTGATGATTCTAAGATCAAATGATTACAGCAAAGGAGCTAAACTAAGTTTAATGCATACAAAAATAGATTACTCAATAAACACATGCAAACAATGGCACTCCTGAAGGTAATCCTTCCATTCTTGTCTTCACACCACCTTCCATGTAGGCAAAACTGCATTTTTCTATTCAATGACTGTGACTCAGTCTTTCACCTCAATTTTGCCTACACAGTCAAACAAATGATAACCAGGAAGATGAGAAGATATTAAAAATTGTATGAAAATCTTAGTTATTCCGGTCATTCCCGCATCATTGGGTATACTCTAGTCTAGTTTTATTAGGATTGTGCTTTGGGCAAAATTTCTCAAGCATATTTAATTACTAATTAACTTTGATAGAGTATAAAATGTGTATTTAAGGAGGCTAAAATTAGGTCCTTATGAGCATGGGAAAAGTTAAAAGCTTCTGCTAAATCAAATTGGATTGGAGTTCTACTAAAATTGTGGCAAGTATGTTTTTCAGATTAAGTAAATTTTTTATGACTGTAACTCATCTAGTATACTGAATGATTGCTAAATTGGTGGCACGCACCACAGTACAGGCATAAACCCAGCACAACAGGAATCCTGTACAAAGAAAACAAAATGCTTTCATACAATTTTTGGTAGGGTTTTCTGGTTTTTTTTTTTTTTTGCCTTCCAAAAAGCAGACAGCTATGTCTTGCAGAAATATTGCTGAGGGAATAGAAAATAGAAATTTATATTTTGTATAAAAATACAGTTAGGAAATTATTGAGTTTTAACTTTAGGATAAAAGCCTAGCTATCAGACAACAGCTAATCTATAATGTATAAACAAAACAGCTCACAAAAATGCAAAACTATATCATGAGGGAAAATTCTCTTAGATCTACATGACTGAACTTAGTTCAGAGATGCTCCATTCCCTTGGCATGCAGAACTCACACTGAGATCAACAGGAGCCAGCAGGAGCACCACAGCTGAGTCAAGATTTTTTGTGACCCAATTTAGGTTCTTCCAGCATTAATAGATTATGCAAATTAGATGTAAAGAAGAGTGCCTCTGTGTGGTATTTGTACATGTATATGAATCTGGGGAAAAAAAATCTGTGGAATGAAAACTTCTAACTTGCAGAATGTAGGCCCATATATAGCCTGACTTTTTAATTAATTACACATTTTAATACATTTAAGAATCATAAATTTTATGTAACAGCTTAAATTAAAAAATATTATTGAATACGAATCTCTGCTGTACATTTATGGAACAGAGAGAGATTTAGCGGTTGAGGGTTTGGAAAAAATGATAGCTTACCATGAGTAAGATAGAATGTGAATTGAAAGACAGCTGTTCCATAGCTCTTACATATGGGCATATGCTCACCCTAAATTTAACATTTGTTTCTAGCTATCAGAAAATTGCAAAAACCTGAACATTGGAAGGTTGGATCTTGAGATTGTCTAGTCCAACAGATAGTTTCCAAGAACTAGTCTGGTTTTGAATATTGCCAAGTACGGAGACCCCACAACCTCTCCAAGCAAGCTATTACACTGCTTGACCATCTCCATAGTGAAAGAAAAGTATTTTATTTAAATGGAATCGCCTGTGTGTCAGGGTGCACTTACAGCCTTTACTGGCCCTGACCTGCTCACCTGTAAGCTTCATCCACTTCCCTCCCCATGGGCCCAAGCTGTTTCAGCTTGGCCTTCCTTCCCTGTCTCAGTGACACCACTGGAGAGCCAGTCTCCAATTGAGTGACAGTTGTGCTTGATCAGGGCCATTGACCCTCCTGACCTGGATCCCAACTGGTCAGCTGGCTTCCCAGCCTGACCTAGGTCGGCACTGTCCTCATGGACTTGCCTGACAGTCACTGAGCTGTGTCTGACACTGTTTATCCCCACCAGACCTAATCATGTTCCGTGCACTGACTTGCCCTCAGACCTGTCTCTGCTACAAAATGACATGATGTTTTGGAGTCTTGACTGAACTTGGGCACCACTCTAAGTCTACCTTGCAGGGACACAGTGGGACTGGGCTCTGGGTGGCAGGGCCCTGCCCTCCTCACCATGATACTGGCCTCAATTACTGGCCTCAAGAGAGCCCTTGCTGTTCTCAATGCTATTTCCACTGGCAGCTCCCACCATGTGCCTCTGGCAAAAAAATTATGCCTTTTAACTTCTTTTTCTCAGGTATTTATAAACATTGATAAGATCTCTCCAGGTCTTGTCTCCAGGCTGAACAGTTCCCATCCACTCAGCCTCTCTTCATATGTAGGTCAATGCTTCAGCACCTTAATTACCTTCATGGCTGTTTGCTGGACTCACTCCAGTACTTTCATTTCTCTTGCACTGTGGAGTACAGAAGTGGACTGAGTATTCCAGGTGTATCTCAGCAGTGCTGAGTAGAGGATCACCTTCCCTGACCCCTTGGCAGTGCTCACCCTAATGCAGTCCAGGATGCCACTGGCATTCTTTGCTGTGAGGGCCCATTGTTGGTTCATGGTCCACTTGGTGTCCACCAAGATCCCCAGGTCCTTCTCCCTGAAAATGTTCAGACAGCTGGCCCCAGCTTGTCCTAGTCTCACACAAAATGGGAGCCTGTGGTGGTTCTTCAGAGAGACCCAGACAACTGCAGATGGCAAAAGGCAAGAGCCTGCTATTTGTCCCGGGGGGGGAATTACAGCTTTATTTGGTCCAGAGCTATCTTTCCAGTCCCCGCAGGTGCCAAAGAGAACCTGGCCCTGCCTGTCTCGGCGCTTTTTCCCAGTGGGGAATGGGCCCAGAGGCAGGGACAAGCCACTGCCCAGCCAGGGATAAGGTGGGAGTGGAACAGAGTTGGGTTACATTCCAGTGTGGGGCATGGGCGCAGCAGAGCAGGGACAAAACACGGGCTACAGTTCCCAAGGGGAACAGGGAAGAAAACATTACAAATCCAATGAAACACAATATAAACCCAATTAATGCATTACAACAGGAGCCTGACTTGAAATGTCATTGCTGTCCTCTTCGGCAGCAAATTCTGATTTCAGCTAAGCCACTGCAGAATTCTCCATCAATGATTTGTTGTTGGGTCACATGAGGGTGGAAAACCTCATGCAGATTTACAGAATTGATGTACAGGCACTGTGAACTGGAGGTAGGAGAATACAGCTGGAAGGGGAGGGAAATCAGGTTTAAAAGTGTGACTTGACATTCAATTTGTAGAAATTTTGCCTTTGTGCTCAATTAACTGATTAGTCATCAGCATAAAAATGAATTAATGAATGCCCAGGTAAGTTGGAAGACCATCAGAAGATATAGCTGTAAGTACTATATAACATACACTTATTGTTTTTTTAGATATCTATGCCCTCAGATTTAATATATTTTCGGAATTTACTATATGGCACATTCAAATATCCAGTCCAGTTTGCATTAAAGCTATAAATGTCAAACAGAAGACTGATGTACTACAGGAATCTTTCTTGATAACAGTGTTGAGTTAGCTTTCTTGAGTAGGGATGCAAAGAACAACAACAACAACAACAATTTCAATTCAGTCTCTAAAAATACCACTCTCACTTGATATCATGTCTATTGAGAGAGTGTTCGGCTCAGTGGGCAGCCCACTCCATGAGACTTTGGCCTCAAGCAGCTAATTTTCTCCTTATTTTTTGCTTGAAAACAGAAATAATTATTTAATAGCTGATATTCAACCACCGATTAGTTTTAGCTTATATATATTTGCTTTTCTGAAACATTTCATGATTTTCACATGATAAGAACACAGCTAGCAAGCTTCCCTAAGCACATATAGGCTTAAAAAGGAAAAACACCCCCCCCCCCAATGCAAACCAGGAGTATATTAAAGAGAAGACAATGCCAAAAGCTTCCTACAAAGCTTTTGTTAAAATATGCAATTCATAACTTAGAAAATTCCAAGCTATCTTAAATTCAATATCAGTAGTATTTTAGGCCTGAGTTGTGCCTAGACTCAGTTTAATTACAATAAAATTCCACTGCAGCAGTCAGTTTCAGAAACACTATTGACCAAAGAAGAAGTGTAATCTTTCTTTTATGACATGAACCATTTACTAATAAATATAAAGCTATATAACAGGTAGCAAAGGAGCCATTACAAATATGTGACCACAAAGATATGGGCTCATTAAATGCAAGAGGGAGCAAAATACTGAAATAAAAAATACAGTCTGGTCACTTTCACAGCCTCTAAATTGTGTCCTTTTCTCATCCAGTGCACTAGATCCATAACTAGAAGCTTTTATTCAGTTTATGATATATAGTTATTGTGCAGTGGTAATTTTAAAATTGTGTGCTTTTTTGCTTTTTAAAAGTTACATTCATGGTTGCAACCCTATACATACTTTAGAAATTTATTTATCTACCGCATTGTTACCTATGTACTGCTTGTTTTCTTGTCAAAATGAACCATTACTGCATATTTCTAATCCTTACTTAGAACACTATAGCTTAATAATAGCATTAGTTTTCTGTTTAATATATACTAAAAAACTCCTAAAAGCAAGGTACTGAGTATTAACTGATGGCAGAAGGAATTAGATGGCTTCTGTGAAGTAATGTTGGATCTAAGAAACCTTGTATTTAAAATGGCTGGAAGGTGATAATCAGCATTGTTCCTGCAAAATTCTTATAACTTGTAGGTATTACTTGCTCAAGATCCTAGACCAACCATGAGAAGTAAAAGTGCAAACAACAATGCAAACTAACATATGCTCTACCATTGACCTGACTGAAATATCTTCTCCTTTCTTTTCAGCACAGTAGATATGCTTAGTAGAAAGGAGACAGCAATTTCTGATTTATATAGTTGACTTATAAGGAGTGAAGGAATTTCATCAATTGCAGTTGATAGTGGTGCCACTGATTTGGGCAAATTGGATGCACAGGCTAATTTCCTCATAAACTGACTCAGCCAAATCTAAGGCTCATGAGAAAAGATTGATCTAAATACCTCTTGAGGTGTAAATTAATTTTTAGTGAAGCTATTGACATTAAAATACTGTTATAGTTAGGAATTCGTCAGACTACATCACTGCTTTGTTGGATCAAGGCAGATAGAAATGCTACAATATTCAAAATATGCTGGAGTCTTAATTTATCAAATATTTAGTAAAAATAATTCATACCCCTGTGTCTGATTAGCATATGCAAGGAATGTATGGCAATGATATATTCATTTATCCAGCCAACTCTGAATGAAAAATACAATTTACTGTATTTTCCTCACAGTCACAATTGCAAGGACTGTAGGATTATGATAAGCAAAAACAGAGAAAAAAAAAAAAAAAAAATCAGGACATTGTTTCACTATAGATCACTGGCCTGAAAGATTTTGACAACACAGTAAAGAACATTTAGATTAAAATAAAGAGAAATAAATTAAATGCTATTATCAATATTCAGGAATACTGCTTGAAAATACAAAGCCTTATGATTAGAAATTCAGAAGACATGGATGAACTTAGGGCTGTAGTATTTGTGACGGTCACAACTCCTTTGTGTATCTTTGCAGCTTTTCTCTAGATCTTAGGAATGAAAACCATTAGCAATCAATGCACATCTGAGCAGTACACCTGTATAGATCAGAAACAGGTAATCCTACACAGACATTGACAGGACATCAAACACAAGTTTGTGCAATGTATTTCCTCCAAAGACTGTCACTCACAATCAAATTATGATGGAAATTGATGGGGAAAAAAAAAAGGTTTGTTTTGAACAGCAAGGCTGACCTTTTTTGGAGGCTTCCTAGAAGAGGTGGCACCAAAGTCCTTATACTGGAGTACCCTATCAAAACTTTTCAAGAGTCATTACAGAATCTTGTGGGCAAAAGTATATTCAAAATAACTAAACAAAGTATGGAAAGGAGGAAGAAATGGTAATATATTTTTTTCTTGTAGTGTTATTTTTCCTTTATTTGGATTGGAGATTCTTCTTCAAATCTTTTGATTCCATCACTGCTTTTTACCTGCTTGATAATTTTGACATTTACACAATGACAGCCATGATGCAATGTTCCTTTACATACAACATATATTCTAGAATTAATTTATTTCTTATAAGCTGTCATGGGTTAGCACAGTTTAGTTTTTTTAGTCATAGAGGAATGTGGAATGATTTTCCAGGTCAGAACCTGGGAACTACTTTAGAAAGGACAGGGAGCTATCAGAGGGTCGATTAGAATATTGGCATCTGTTTTGACAACTGAAAAATGTCAGTTACAACTTTGGGAAGTACCCTATAAAAACTCCTGATTTCCTGCGGGTCACCCTTTTTTCCCTTTGGCCAGAGAGGGACAGGTAACATCGAGCTGGGCCTGCTGCTCCCCCTTTTTGGGGGGAGCTGGCCTGAGGCCTGGCCGGATTCCATTGGCTCCGGGGTGAAGGTGGGGGGGAAGGAGAGGTTGCTGCTTTACAACAACTACTTTCTTCAAACTGGGGGGGTGGGGGGGGTGTCTCTGCCGGGCCCCTGATAAGAGCTATGGGCCCTGTTTAGGCCGAGGCCAGCCCAATTTACACCGAGGGGTGGGCCGGAAAGGCATTTATGATCCTGCCTGTTTTTTTTTTTTTTTTAATTCCCTATTGCTCGGGTGCTCTGGTCTCTGATGTTTCTCTGTGGGTTCTTCCCTCCCTCACCAGCGCAGCCTTGAATATCTAATACCATGAGCTGTAGCGAGGGAGAAAAAAAAGACTGGGCACATTTAACCTTTTCCTGTCAACATGAAGCTTCCAAGGCCTAACCCTTCCCTGAGAGAAAAAAGAAAGGGACAGAGTGAAGATAGAGAAGAAACAGCATGAAGTCAGTACAGTGAGAGTGAAAAGACTGTTGGGACAAGGTGTTGAGGAGTTTGTCATTCCATCCATGGAAATGAACTTTATATACAGATTATCCCTTTAAATCATAGGAAAATATATGCATTTGGGGAGATGATTGTTTAGATTTGTGTGTGGATTTGAGCAAAGGTGTTTGTGATGGACTAAGTGATATTAATCCCATAAGATGCTTGAACAGAGCTAGAGATGAAGAGCCCTCTGTGCCAGTGCAGAAGTGAGAAGATATCTCTGTGCCTAGACATGAAGAATCATTTGCCTTTAGAGTTATTCATCTTTAAAAGCTGACACCCCAATATGCAAAAGTCTAAGACCCATGACCCAGAAGCAGCTTGGGAACCTGCTAATGGGAGGGGTCACAAAGGCAGGTTTCCCCGGGTGGCTGTTTTTGTGAGCTAAAAAACCCACAAGAAACTGTTCTAGGTTGGCAGTGGGATCCATGACTCTAAGAGAGACTCCTCTCCTAAAGACTGGTGAAAGACTATTTTCAAATAGTGAAACTGACAGAAAATTACAGGTTTTGTCTCTTTATGTTGTTTTGTAGGAAAGTTAACAGTTTGTAAGGGAAGGGAAGAGTGTTTTTGGAGTTTCATTCTGTTTTGTTTTAGTTTTTTTCCCCAACTTTCTTTTTCCATTCTTTTAGTGTGAGTTAATAAAACTATTTGTTCATTTTTAAGGTTGAGCCTCTTCGTTTTCTCCTAATCTCTCTCCAAGAGAAAAAAAATAAACACTAAGACCACTACACTAAATTTGGCAACCAGAATTTGGCGAACGTGAAACTACTACATAAGCCTATAGGACGTATGAATAGAAAGATTTGGCAACACTTAAGACTTCAGCAGTAGGTCTGTTCATTTTTCTAGTATGTAAGGCCAATCCACTGGCATTATTAGTTTTTAAATAATGATCAGGGCAATCTTCTATGTCTACCATCCACCTCCAGCCCCTCAGAAGGCTATGACCTATGTCTTTAGGCTCTTCTGTGTGGAGTACAACCTACCAGAATAACATCATGGATTAGGGGAGGAGGTCTGTCATATGCCTCCAGATACCTCATTTAAAGATGCCGTGAGTCATTCTTCTGATGGATTTCATGGTTTAATATCACTGCAGTTTTTGTCCTACAATAGTTTCAAAACTACTTTATGCCATATTTTTAAGTTTTGACCACTTAAAAGAAAAAAAGAAGCACAGTTAGTTTTCATAGGCAAGGAAGGCATCTGAACTCTAGAAGATATTGTAAGCTACTACTCACCCAGATGCCAATTCAGTTCACTGATCTTAAATTCTCTTTCCAAGTCAGATTTCCTGAGAAAGGAAGAGCAAATGCCTCAGATCTCTCTCTGGTAGAGTCAGGAGATGACTCAGATACTGTACAGTACTTGCGTAGTGGCAAAGCAGATTTTCTCATTGCTTTGAAAGCTGAGTTCTCTGTTTAGGAGCATAAGTTCAGTAGATAGTGCCAAGGATGCAGAACTTACACCCACTCTGAACCGTAGAAAGTCTTCTAATTAAGTGAAGGTTACTAGTTTATAGAACAATTATCCCTGTGTTTTTCTAAGAGGTTTTTTTTTTTTTTTAATCTCATATATGACCATATTAGCATAAATTTTTTCAAATACTGCACAACCTGTGTAATTCTTCTGATTATTTCTGTCAACTTATCAACCTCCAGTGTGTGATACAGACATCAGAATATCCTCTTAGGGAATAGGGCTAGGGTTTGTACTTCCCAGCACGTCCTTTGATTCCATTGAACCTTCTTTCTTTCTCCATTTTTCTTAGATGTGTAGAAAGATGTGTTGCAGCTGAATGAAGAACAGACTATCCTACCTCTCTGGATACTCTTTGCCAAAATGGTAGGTAACAATAATGAAAGCAGAAGCTTCTAGAGGCAAACTTCACAAGGGAATCTTTCTACTGATTTAATCAGTCAATGAACTGACATGCACCTATAATGCAGGATTTTTGTGCATATTTCTATTAAAATTTGCACTCATTCCTTGTAAAATTTTAATTGTAGTTTCATTCCCCTGTCCAGGGCTTTTATGAGCATTTCCTAGTAGAAATACTTCTGTGATGTTTCATATCATTGGAGTAATTTCTCAAGGAACATTTATTGTATGTGAGCTATAGCAACTAGGCATTTATGAGACTTGCATATGACTCAGAGCTTGGAAGCACAGTTTTGTCCTTGTTACATCCTAAGAAAAATCTATGAACTTGTAGCATTGCTTTCTCTAAACGTATGTTCTTCTATATTTTACATATGGTACAAGTGAAATATTTAGACTAATACCAAAAATAGTGTAATGACATAAAATGCTGGCAGAATTCAGTTTTATAAAATGCAAGTTGTCCGTTAAATCATTGCTAATATTTTTAAAATTTCAGATAATTTAGAAGAGATTCTTCAATCTCCTTTACTGAAGACTGGAGCTGGAATTTTTAAAAGGGAAAACCAAAAAATCCAGGTCAGACTCAGCACCAGGTCATGTGACAATGCTCCAAAGAGGTCTTGTACACATGTGGAGGTAAGAAATCAAAACCCACAAATATCTGAGGAATGTTTTGCAATCCTTATGGGTAGGCAGCAGTAAAAGAGGTGTGATAAATCAATAGAACAAATTATCAGGCTGGTAATATGGCTTGCACTGTGCTGCTTCTCATTAGCTGCAGCAGCAATTGCAGAAAAGCTATTACAGCATTCAGCACTGTTAATGAGATGTACTACCACAATTAGTCTGCTGACAGAGTATACTGTCTGCAGCTGGGTTACCCTAAAACATTTTCACATGTAAGAGAATTTAGCAAAGACAAATTTCTGATAGCTACCAACCCTTGAAAACTTTCGTAAAATATTTATTGTAGTCTGATATAAACATCACCTTTGAAATCTGGCTCTGCTTCAGATAAACCTGATCAGTAGCAAGATCCAAAGCCAGTGTTTTATTGATATTTAAGCCAATGCATTTGATAAGGCCCTTGATTATCTCCCTGAAACTCAATGTCAAGTTCAAGTGTTGGTTGGACAAAGTGCCAGTTTCTAAATACTTTTCTGAAAAACCAGAATGGAGTTTATTAGGCACATCACTGTTTAGACAAGTATGCATTTCACAGGAGTTCCTAGTTTGAAGACTATAATCTATAACCTGGGTACAGAAAAAGGTTGATATTTCAGTTTTCTTTTTATATGGAATATGCTTAAGGAAATGTCAGTAAAATTAATTTAATTTTCATAGTGCTTATCTTAGTATATCTGCACTTTTAAAACATTTTGATTAAAAAATAGTTTCCTACTTGTTTCAACTACTGTCTAGGAATGTTTGGACTCTGATCTCTAGGTGTGAGGTTAAAACCTGATGCAGCTTTCTGTGGTATTTCTCCACTGAGACATTCAGGTGTCTCTGTCCATATCTGAAGATTTCCATCAGATTTATGCTTTTCTTTTAAACACAGATATCAATGATTTCTGAAACTGACATTGATTTCTTTTTCCATTCTGTGTTTTGCTATTTGATAGTCATTACATACCATGCTATACAACATTCTAATTCTGTTTTACTATTTTTGCTGGAAACATCTGGGCCCCGAGGGCTCTTCCAGTCCTGACTCTCCCTGTTCAGCCTCCTGGGGCCACTGGCCCCTGTCCCAGCATTGCTGCAGCAGAGCTGGACTCCAACTCCCCACAGCCCTGCCCTGCCCAGGGCCCTGCTGAGCTGTGCGGACCTGTGTGACCGTGTCCCTGCCCTGGGACTTGGCAACGCCCAAGAGCTAGGCGTCCCCGCTGTTCCCTGGCTTCGCCGCTCCTGCCTGGGGATGAGATGGACCCTGGCTCCCAGCCCACCCCAGGGGAGCATGTGCTGCTGCTGGCCCCTCCCCTGCTCCCTAGGAGAAAGTGTACTCTCCTCTTCTACAGTCATTATAAACATGTCACCCTCTTTCTTTCTCTGCAATAGTAGCTTTTAAAAATGCAAGAATATGTCCATCTCCTTCATTCAGCTACTCAAATGTTCATGCCCACCACATGGATGTCTCGGTGCTTTTCCATGTAACCACACTGGCGCATAAAATGTATCAGCTCTATGACAACCCTCCAGACAGATAAACCCCACATATCCATCACTGTTAATTCTCACAGGCGAGACTCTCACATCATCTCCTTTCTTCTGAGCTCATTCAGTCTCACAGATCAGCATAATCCCTCCTTGGCCAGGGGTCCCTGGCTCAGCTTCCAGCTTTCTTTATGGAGACTGCTCCTGCTGCTCCCTGTCCTGTCTTCCAGCTCCTGCTCCTTGTTTATGGGCGTATCAGGAGACCCACCCAGACCATGCCACTTTTGTGCCTGTGTATCTTCACAACCTACTCCATCCTGCTGATGTACTCCATATCTGGATAGCTTGGCAGCTGTTTCCTCACCACATTTTCCTACCCTTGCTCCGAAACAAAACTACACTGTTCACACAGCTTTTCCCTTGAGTCACTGCTGCGCTACACTCGGTCACTGCAGAGCATTCTTCACTCCTTTTATTCAATCCAAACTGAAGAGTCTGAAAAATCAAATACTTCTTCTGAATGCAAGTTTTAGTATGTTTTAGGAGAAAATGTAATACAAGGGAACACTACAACCCTTCCCCCAAAAACTCAGCAAAACAAAACCACACGTATGCACCCACACAGAACAAAAAGCCAGTAAACTTTAGCTATTCCCAGGAAAAACCCAGCAAAGTCCTTCTACCCTGTTCTATTGCCTCAACAAGAATTAAAAAAAATGTTAAAATACCTGCCAACTTCATTTCCTTAATTACAATTTTGATATTAGAAGCATGAGATTGCTGAAAATACATGAAAAGCATGTAGGTCACAGGAATAGGAAATTATGATTTATGTGTGATACATTGCTGGTTTGCAAGATGTTTTGGAGAAATCTTTCTAACAGAAGGAAAGGACTCAGTAAAAAGTTGATCCCTTTTGTGAATGAAGAAACTACATAGGGATGGCAAAGAAATACTGTGATTCCTTTAGATAAATGGTAAACATCACATGAAATAAATAAAATGGATTAGCCTGCTTTTAATATATTTAGCTTGATTTTTTTTTCCTCAGGCAGCTTATCTTCCCCTTTAAAAAAGAAAAGGCAGCTAGGGTCAATTACTAACTAGGGTCAAATATTACCTATAATTTGTAAGCAAACCAAACTAATCCAAGTCATTTTGTACACAAGGGTATGAAATCTCACTCTAACCTTTACTTGGATTTACAACTCATTGGTGCACAGCAAGTACAGCCTCCTCCTAATGAAGCTGAGTCTTTATATTTTTAACACTCATTTGGAAAACCAATTAACTCTGGCTCTATTGAACAACTTGAACAGGAAATAAATCAAATGTTAAAACATTGGTGAAGAGCCAGACTTTCTGTAATTAGAGTACTGATGTGCCCAAGGCTGACTATGTGGTGTGCAGCATTATAGACTGACAACTTCAACAGTCCAAAGCAATTACAATTGTACATTCCCCTTTCTACACATGCTAGCATCTAGCAAAACCACTGTATGATATTTACCCTTTAAATTTGGGTTCAAGTTCTTTATGACTTATAAGAAACATTATATTCCCTCTTCAATCTAGAAAATGAATACAGTTTTAAGGTTTTAAATTACATTCAATATGAACATCCTGCAGGAAATGTACGGTCTGTTAGGTGGGAGACAGCATAAATTTCCGAGACAACATTAACAAGTTCACTGACCACATGCAATGCTTTCAAAGAAATTGGAATTTATTGGGGCAAGCCTTTAAATGTATTTTAAAATTACTTTCTCTGCTCTCCCGCATTACTTAAGCATACAAAGAAAAGCTTTATTAAATCTCAGGAATAAAAATCACTTGTTCAGTATTTCTCCAAATGTTTAGTATTACGTCTAAACTTTCATTATTTGGACTTTTCCTGCCTATAAAGAAAAGTAGATGTGGGAATAAAGTAAAATGCATACTCATGACTCTCTGTTCCCATTGACTGTCAGGGATTCTGATTTGGCTTAGTTGGTGGTCTGAGTTATTCACCTGTCCCTGAAGCTTAGACAAAAACAATCCCAAAACACTAAGATAGGTATCTATAATGATGGGGTCTACATAAAGTTTTTATCTTACTAAAATCTAATTTAAACATGAAGCAAAGTGTGTAACATATATTTATTACATTCAGTACAGTTTCTTGGGGTGCTTGTATTTCATCTTGAATACCAGATACAAATCTTAGTTAAATATAATACAGGTGTTAATAAATTCTTCGTAAAAAACCACATGACCTGCAAGTTGCATTCTAGAGAAACATCTCACAGTGAGAGTACAGTGCTTCCACAAACTATTTCAAGCACTGGAGTTAAAAACAGAGAAATAAATTTCATTAAGTGGCTGAAAAATTCCCTACAGATGAAATACCTTCTGAAATTCACGCTCAGGCTTGCAGTGACTACTATAATTAAATATAAATGTGAGAAGTCTGTGGGTCTATTCAAGGTATGTGAGTACCTGATAGCAAGATGGTCCCTCTCAAGGGCTATTACCATGCTGGTGTACTTGGACTGTGAAGTGCTCAGAGAGCCTGGACAGGTTTCTGGGCGCCAAGCAGTTGTTGAGTTGCCAAGGGAAGGAGTAGAATTCTCTGACAGCCTTAGCAACAAACTGTGGAAATGGAGGACTAGTCCTTGCCCCTGAACTGTGGCTGGATTGAACACTTCTTCAAAAAGTGGTTGCAAGCACTTTTGATAAATTTATCAAGCTGAGGATGGTACCTTGTGACAGGAAGATAATAAACAGAACACTCTACAGTAAAGAAATTCATTTAGAAGCCCATTTGGTGCAATCTCAGTAGGTTTCAGAGTGCACTGCAAATGAAAACATAATTAAAATTTTGAAAAAGAGTAAGAGAAGAGTAAACATTACCCAAGTTTATGACATATACTAAACTGCAGTAGTAAAGACCCAGAGTAGATAAACTAAGATGTCCTTTCCAGTACTTCAGTGAATTGGACAGGCATTCAGGTACAGGCAATTAGAAGCACCAATTACACCTGATTCACATTCTCTGTAGTTTCTGTGTCATTACTGGTACTATATGCCTACCAAATCTTATATTTGTTTATTTTTTATAGAGCTGGTGTAATTTGGAGCAGCTTTGATGGTTTTAGCTTTGGTTACTTGAAAATGAATGAACAAGCTGCTTATATGCTCCCTTAGGGGATGAAGAAGCCAAATGGTCTAGGGACACTTGCTGGGAAAATTTCAGCTAGTAGTTCCTTTAGCACTTGAACAAACCAAGGTATCAAATTATTTTTTTAGAGCTTGCTACAATGCTTGCATGAGTAAATATAGGCAATCTCATTTCAAATATCCTGAAGGTGCTGGTAAATATTTAAGATATAGCATAAAAAGGGAGAAGACCTTTCGATACATGATTACATCTACTCTGTCTTACAGCTAGATGCCCCTCATATGAATAAATCTCACTGAAGTTCTAAAAAGAGACCCCCTCCTTCTGACCACAAATCACATACGTGTATTCAAAGCTGAAAATACTTTATTAGTCATCAGTGACTAGAAGACAAAACCAGGCTTCAGAAGCTTTAAAGGCTGCAAATATTAATGCTAGGAACTATTTATAAAAAGTAAGAAACTTGTCTAGCAGAATAAGATTTTATTTCTGAGAATACTGGACAAATATGGATAAATAAGATAGCAGATGAAACTAGAAATATATGCAATTTTTTTAAGACATAAGGCATTTCAGCTTTTTCTTCCATGTACTTTCCTGAAACGATCAAGGAACCTAAGCAAGACTTGATTTCACTTTTCACATTCTGTTGCTGAACATTATACACATACATAAAGGATACAGCTGTTCGATGTACAGCTGTTTTGCCTATGGGCATCAGAGTTTCCTCCATGTTTTCTGCACGCTAAGTGATTATTGCACAGAAATGTAATATTTCTGGCATTTCATTTTAATGAAGTTTTGCTTTGCTAGGAGACCATAGACATTTTTGGACAGTTTAGCTTATTTTGAACTCACTTTGTTCAGAAACTTTCCATAAGTTTTGAGTATCACTTCCTTTCTTAATATTCAAAATCTCCTTTTTCTGATAACTCAGCCTCCAAACAGATCAACTGTCTGCAAGTAAATAAAGAAAATGGTTAATTGTAATAATTTTGCTAACCTAACCACTGATGCAAATAACACTGATTATTTCACAGGCTTTTTGTATCCGATATTCACACCTGTTTAGCATGTAATTAGTAAGTTCTGTTGCAGACTAAACTCAGGTGTTGTTTCCTTAAGCAGCAACTATATAGTCTTGAATTTTATGTGCTTCATTCTTAAATTTAAGACAAATTTAACATTTATCCTTTCAATTGCATTTTTTCATTTATTGAAATAATAAAAAAAACCCCTAAATATTCTGTATCTCATTTTCATCCTTCAATGCAGTATCTGCTCTGAAAGAGCAAAAATAATTATAAGAGTTTTTATTATTTAGTAGCTCATCTAGAGTAACGACTTGAATTACTGCCTGAACACTACTAGGTGAAAAAAGTGAAAAGCTGACTTATTTTGTATGCCTTTGCACTCCCAATTTAAGGAGGAAATCATTAACACTATTTTTTTTAGACTATGACTCATTGTAACTTTAGTTAAAAGCCTTTGTCCACTGAAAGACATTTTCGTTTCCCTAAACTTATTTTTTTACTTCTTGTTCTTGGTTATTGAAATTCATTAGTTTTGACAAAGGCACAGAATATTTCCTTTTAGCTTTAGGTATGTGACTGGAATGCTTAGTTTGAAAGCACTGTTTTATGTACCTTGTACTCTTCACTGAGAAAAAATGGAATTTTCACAGATAATTTGGCCCATGTAAGATCCGATTTGCTTTTCTGTGGAGTTGCTATGGAAACACATCTATTCATCTAAATATGGGTTCAGAAATGTTAAAAAACCTCACAAGAATAATAACAAAAAATCACAATCAAAACAGAAAGAGGCACAGGACTTTATCTTTTGTCCAGTACTAGTCAGTATCTTATTTAATTACTTGGGTGGAGTTATTAAATATACAATTGCATAGATGACTTCAAGATGGAATGGTAGTGCAAATATGTTGAAAATTCAAATTTATAACTTGAAAGTCCTCTTGATATATTGAACATAGAGTTTAAAATTTGTTGGCTAAAGCATATTTTTGGACTTCAGGTTTCTGTAATAATATCTGCTTCAGCAAAAGGTTATGTAAATTATCTGGCATCTTAACTATTTAGGCTTCACTCCTCTCAGACATATTTTCTCAGAATTACTATTTTTGCCTTTTCTCCTATTTTACTGCCGATTTCAAGAAAATAAGCAGAAAATGGCTGTAATGGCAGATGTAGGAATACCACCACAAGTAATATAGCTTAGAGGAAAAAGAGGAGGAAAAAGAGTAAGAATTAGAGGCATGTGAGAAGTACTCTCATGAAAGATGCAATATACAACATAATGCCCTTAAAAGCAAAGATGAAAATTTTCCAATTAATATGAAAGTATACAGAGAAGAAGAAAAGATTCAAGCAGTGGGATGATATTGTTGAAGGTACTAGAATATTTATTAAAAGGATTAGCACAGCAGATCCAATCTTAACTTGTACCATATTGTGAATGAATTAAACTCATGTAGCAAAATACGTTATCCAGAATGTATGATGCAAAAAATTATTAATTCAATTCACATTTAATATACTATCTGGAAAAGCTGATTTAAAATAAAGAATAAATTATGAATCAATGTTTTAAATTATGTTTTAACATTTTGCTTTGGCATATGGGAAATGACTAGAACTTCTATTGGAGTTTGCGCCTCTTTTCATGATGGAACTAAAAATATAAATTAAAAAGAACCCCTTTCACTCTTTTACAAAAAAATATAGATACATTTGAAATTATAACCAAAATGTGGGAAAGATAGAGAAACCTCAGCTGAAGCAATTTCAACACATTTTTATGATGTGGTTTGATTTCACGAAAAATATCCGTGAGACACTAAAGAAGAAATAGAGCAAATAAAATTCAAAAGATGAGATAGGTAAAAAAAATCAAAGAAGAGGAAGTATAAAGAAGTAGAAAAGAAAAAGTTCTATTAGAACTTTAGATTAATATTTGAGATAACTGGAATAGCTCAAACTTTACGACATATAGTGCAACAGAACTTAGACCATGACCTTCATCCTAATGAAGAGAATGACGTTAAAAAGAATTTTTTTCTTTTTTAATATAAAAACAGAAGTTGAAGTTGAAGACAATATTTACAATATATACTTTCTATGAGGGCCATAAGGCAATAGATCGATGGATCAAGGGAAGTAAATGAAGCCACACCACTTAGCGGTATTTTAAAGAGCTAATCAGACACAGCACTTGATCTGAAGTAGATTTTAATTTTATCTGAACAGGAAGATCTAGAGCAAATCTAGATCAAAAAATCAGGGGGGAAAAAAAGGCTTCCTTAAATTTTGTTTAGTAGTGGTAGCAGGCAGGACTTTCTAGATTTTCTAGATTATTCACCCTACCCTTTCTAGATTTCTAGATTATTCACCCTCCCTAGCATGCCCCCCTACACTACACTAATGCCTGTTACAGTCACCGAAGACAATCAACTCTTGAACCATGCTAAGTGGCTAAAGGCGTAAGGGATTAATTAGGACAACTGTACCCCTCTCCACCAGCACCTGAGGAGACCAGAGAGACAGAATGACTGTGTCTGCAGGTAGAAGGGCCTCAGAGAGCTTGTTTAGGACCCCAGATATGACTGCACCAGTGTGCCCACAAGTTATTTATCCTTAATCATTCCCGACCAGCATTAATGGTGTCAAGAGAGCTTCTATGAAAAAAAAAAAAAAAAAAAGACATTGAAGGTAATAATTTCTAAATATGCTTAACCATACAGAGCACAAAGGGTGTATTTGTACAGATATTTCAAACATTTCCACTGAATTCCAGAGTGGTTTTATGATTCTATGTGATTTAAAATAACCAAGCATATCAGATGTTAACTGTGAGGTTTATATCAAAAGCTAATTTTTTTTCACAGAGTTAAGACAATGCCTATTTTTCAAAATAAATCACCTTTTCTTTACCACAGCCTATAAAATACACTTAGAATTCATTAATATCTTTGGTATTTAAATTTAATTACCAAATTAGTGATGGGCCATTTTCTCAAGGTTGTAGCACCACAACCATACACAACGCTGACATGATGTTCTGTGGAAGTGCCTTTCACAGTGGCCCATTATTGAGCTATTTACTGATGAGTTATTTCAATGTATTTTGAATATTCAGTTGTTATATTTTAAGTGGATTTTAAAAAATCTGAATTCATTTCCTTTTGGAAAAAATAAGCTAATGTTTTCTGAAATTTCATGGATGTACAAAATTACTAGTATTTTAGAACTTGTCTCATCTTTGGAAAACGCAATCAGTAATTTTAGGTTGTTGTAACACCCATAAGAGACTAGAGCAGCTTGTCAAACAACCTATGGAATTTCTCCACTGTAGTTATTAGTCATCTATCCAAAATGTTTGGACCATCAACCAAACATGGAGAAAGTGGAAATTAAATGGCATTAAGTAACAAAATGAAGAATGACTTGGAAAACCCACCAACAGTTTTTGTTATTTGTGATAAATTGGGCTTGCCTGGACAAGTTTTGGCAGCAGGGAAAGGCTGCAGGCAGGGGTGGCTTCTGAGAGAAGCTGCCATAAGCTTCCTCCAGGTCTGCCAGAGCCAATCCATGCTGGTGCCAAAACAGCCTTGTCACTGGACAAGGCCGAACCATCTGTGATGTGGGAGTAACTCTGGGATAACAGAGTCAGGAAGGGGAAAAACCCAGGAACTGCAGTTAGAGAGACAGGAGCAAGACTTTGTGACAGAAAGAACTCTGCAGACACCAAGGTCAGTGCAGAAGGAGGGGCAGGAGGTGCTCCAGGAGTCACAGCTGAAATTCCTCTGCAGCCTGTGGAGGACCCTGTGCTGGAGCAGGATGCCCAAAGCAGGCTGTGACCCCATGGGAAGCTTGCACTGGAATGGGCTCCTGGTGGGACCTGTCACCCCATGGAGAGGAGCCTGCTCTGGAGTGGATTTACTGGGAGGATTTGTGACCCTATAGGGGACCCATGCTGGAGCAGGCTGGTCCTGAAGGGCTGCACACCATGGAAGGGACCATGCTGGAGCAGTTTGTGAAGAAATGCAGCCTGTGGGATGGATTCATGTTGGAAAAGTTCATGGAGTGCTGTCTCCCATGGGAGGCCCTCCACACTGGAGCAGGGGAAGAGTGTGAAGAATCCTCCCTGTGAGAGGAACCAATGTGTGGTGAACTGACTACAACCCACATTCCCCATCCCTCTGCACAAGCTGGAGGGAAGAGGTTTGAGACTGAAGTTGAGCTTGGGAAGAATGGAGGAAGGAAGGAAAGGTGTTTTAAGAACTGGTTTTATTTCTCATAGTCTTATTCTGATTTGATTGGTAATAAATTAAATATTTTTTTTCCAAAGTCAGGCCTGTTTTGTCTGTGACAGTAACTGGTGAATGATCTCTCCCTGCCCTTATACCAACCCATGAGGCTTTCATTATTGTTTCCCTCCCCTGTCCAAAGGAATAGAGGAGTGACAGAGTACTGACAGAAAATACTTTGTACTGAAATGCATTTGAAGAAATGAAAGCATTCCCAAAGAACTGCACCAGACAGATTCAGCAGCCAGAAACTGTCACTGACAGGTAAGTCAGTTAGGAAGAAAATTACATTGGATGGCATAGTTGACAATATATTAGCAACAATTCCTGTACTCTGTGTTGCCTGAGAAACAGAATTAAGGTGAAAAACAGAAAAAAACCTTTTCCTGAACAAAAAGGACAAATTCTCTGAAAGTCACAGGGGGAAGAAAAAGCTATCAGGGATGTTTTTGAAAATCTCAAATCCTCCAGGCTGTAAGAATTCTGCTTACATCAAGTGACACTTTCCTTGAGGACACATGTACTGGCAGTTTTCTGAATGCAGTACTCAGGTCATCTGAGGCTGGGAAATCACTTATGCATCTGAGGAGCCTCAGCTCTCCCCTGTAGACAGCTTTGATAAACAAGATTAATGTCTTTTCACAAGAAGAAAAAGTACCTTCAAACCCTGACTTTTCAAAATAGTCTATCACTAATTTAAAAAGTGAGTTAGCAAGGTAAGTAGCACATGGGCAGTAGGGTTAATAACAAAAATGCCCACATGGTGAAAGGAATTCCAGCCACTAAACAGACCTGATAGTTGGTATATAGGACACCATTTGTATCATTACAAATGTAAAGCCTTGAAAAATCATTAGCATGGCCATGTAGAGTTCAAGGGAGCAGTGGTGCTGTCCTAAACACTGCTAGAATTTCCTATAGGACTATCCTGAGAAAATTTGCTTAATATTTCACATGCTAACATAAGCTTTTCAAATGTTCTGAAAGCCTTAGATATTCATTTTGACCAATGAAAATGACAGCAACAATAGTAGATTGATGTCTAAAATTATCTGAAAGATTGTAACTTCATTGCAAGTAGTTAAATTGAGATGTTGTATTTCTGCGTATTAATATCTTGCTGTCAGCATTCAAAATGTGGCAATTTTATGAGTTAGCCAACTTTCAAATGTTGTTTATCTAAACTGCTCAAAGACATTATAAACCTCATTATTAACTTCTACCTTGAGACAAAAGTATTACTCATATGCAAACAAGACAATTTTTAAAATTCAAGAATATAAACTTACAAATGTATTTGTAAGAGAGGTGGTAATTAAGTCTATAATTGACAAAATCAAATCTGTTATCACTTACTGTTGAAGCTACTTCATGAGTTATAGTCAAAGTAAAAATTGTACTGATTGGAAAACTATTTCCAGATACACATAAATGTATCAAATTATTGAATATGCACAAACCTCACCGCATTTATAAAACAACTAATTTTTTTTCACATTAACAGGTGCAGAATCAACTGGCGAGTATACATTTCCAAGTCTTTACAAATTAATTAAAAAAAAAAAAAAAAAAAAAAAAAAAAAGAGGGGGGCAGAGGAGGCTACACTATTAAGTTTGTGGAAAACCACAATTCCCTTGGATTTTTGTCACAAGTTTTCCAGCATGGCAAATATAGAACAAAGCTGTAATATGGATAACTTGGAACATGCATGCAACAGTGTCAAGTATATTCACTACCCTGAATCACAGAGGATTTTGGGGATGTGCAGAATATTCCACAAATGGTCTTTCGTATTACACGTTAGGGTCAATTGGATATTTGCTTAAAAAAGGAAATCAAATAAGATTAAATACTATTACATAAACCTTGCTTGCTTTATAATGCCTTATTAAGTAGGGGTAAATAGGATTTATGCTAATCCCAAATTTATACCATTAATCCTGTTTTACAGTGCATCTATTTCTGAACTTTTTTCTCTTACTATAGTCCTTTCAACATTTTCTGAATTTACAAGACTTTCATGTAATAAAATAGCAAGGGTGACTGCTTGGAATGAATATCTTGCCCGATCTATACAATTACAATTTGTACGGTCATTACCTGACACAAGAATGAGTGATGAGCATTTGACAAAGACATGGCAATTTGTTAGCATTGCCTGCTGGCTTGAGTGACACTTTTATATTACCTCTTTTTTTTTTTTTTTTTTTTTTTTTTCTCCTGTAGTCTTTTCAAAGCTTTGGTTCATGATTAAATTCTGGGACGGGCAGTTGCTGCAGCTTCCAAAAAACACTTTAAAATAGCTTTGATAGTGTTGTGTCATTCACATATTCTGGCACATTCTTTCTACATACTGATTAATCCACTCTTTACTTTACACCCCTGCATTCACAAATTACCATCGCTAATAATGTTGCACAGCAAGCAAAGGGCTGCTGCTTCTGTGCACAGGACACAGTCACTGGGTAAACTAAAATCCAAATGCAAATTAAACTAAACACCAGCATAGACTCATACAACATCAATCATTCTGGATTTTGGACAAAACAGCTAAGAATGACACATAAAGCTGCAACAAGGCAAAGTACAACACCAGCCATTTTGGTCTGAAATTACTTTGTATTTTAGAAATCCCCTTGATGTAATAAGCCTGTATTGCAGCTGCACTATATCCCAGACTTTGTTCTTCCTCAAGGAATGGTCTGTGGAGACCGGGTACCATGCACATATACATGCACATTCCCTGAGGTGTGTGGGTGTTGTTCTGGAAGTGTTGCATAGTCATCGACTGCGAAATGCAACATGTCCTTATTTTTATTGTACACAGGGAGCTTGCCTGTGTCTGCAGCTATAAAAGCAGCTGGATAAAGGTCAGTAAGACAGCTACCTCCAAACTGCTCACACTGATGCAATCCTGCTCTTTTCCATGCAGTTTCCTTCACTTCACAGTGATGCACAAATGATTAAAAGCAAGCAGCTTCTGACATTTCTGTGGCTGTTTCTCTGAGCCCTTCCTGATGCTTCTTCTGCACAATGGCTTTTGCATCTCAACATTAGCTTTTGATATGTTTTCAAGATGTATCTCAATTATAAATATATCACAAAGTACCCAGTGGCATTGTTCTTCCTAAGATAGACAGGTTGAGATTTTAACAAAATGGAAAACCTTCAGAGAAATCTAAAATCTGGAGAGAAAAAGGTAATGCCAGCAGTAGCCTCTTATAAGTAATTTACGACCCTTTAAATTCCTTTTCTCACAGTAATTTTGACTGTGTCATTTATTGCTGAAAATTTCCTATTTTGCTAAGCTTAATACTTTACTAATGCTTTACGTCATGATTATATCCACAGATTTCAGAAGCAATATGCATGAAGCAATATTATGAGAACACTGGCAACTGGCTTATGGCTTTTCAGCATGAAGTAACCTCTTAAAATCAAACCATTCAGGAAAAATGAAGCCTGTGTTTTTTTCTATTTTGTACAAGTATTTCTGTTTAATGCATGAAATAATTTTTGTATTCTTTTCTGTTAATGAAATCTATAGGTATTTCTTCTCCTATCTCTATTAAAATGATAAATTACTGTGATTTCAGACTGGATTTATTTCTGGCTTTAGTATAAAACAAAGGAGAATCAATTATGAAGTTGATAATATTTTTTCTTAATATTCTAAATATCTTCGGCTTGAAATAAGTTCAGCAAATCAAGCTCCTATATATGCACACTTAATAAAATGGTGCAAACACATTTTTTTGTGTGTGCATTATATAGTAAGCTATATTGTATATGGTATTGTTGTCATAATTGGCATTCCAACTTGGATTTATGTTAATTGCTTTCATCTCATGTGTAATTAAAAATTACAGTCCATTCTTTTTTAGTTTGTTTCTTATAAAAAAATATACAACCCCAAAATAATTTCAGTTTAATCTCCTCATCGTGAAGCCAATGCTCAACTGCCTGTTGCACTGTAAAGAACACAGTTCCTACAAGCAATTAATTGAATACAAAACCCCATAAGTACCTTCAGATTTAAGAGCTATCTCTTTTAAAATATACTGTTCAGCATGTTGTATGGCTAGTGCTAACAATGCTCTGCCAAACACAAGTAAGAAGAATGCAATAAATACACAAATACTGCAGATAGGTACCATCGATGTCAGTAATGAAAATGACAGAAGATCTGGAGACCATGATAATGAGAATGATCCCTTTAATGAAAGTAAGTATTTTGAAAGAGATTTCAATTAGAATAGGTTGACTATTCAGTAGAATCTTTGTACTTCACAGCAATTTTTGGTATTTGTACTGGAAATACATGGATTTTCTATTTTTATATTTGTAAGATCTCATATTTGTAAGATTTGTGTTT
Organism: Hirundo rustica; assembly: GCF_015227805.2. Classification (NCBI taxonomy): domain Eukaryota; kingdom Metazoa; phylum Chordata; class Aves; order Passeriformes; family Hirundinidae; genus Hirundo; species Hirundo rustica. The sequence continues at coordinate 90,778,176 of NC_053452.1, read as the reverse complement.
ATACCTGAGCCTTATTCAACCTTTTTCTTCTCCTATCCTGTGATAGTTACCTAATTAAAAATAACCAACACAGTGTTAAAATGATAACCCACAGGAAAAAAAGAAAAGAGCATATTGCCCTCAGCGATGATAGAATTTTACTGCAGCATTGACCCCTTCTGACTTCTGACAGTTTGCAATGAGTGTCTGGACTGCTCTCAGCTACATTCTTTGCTCTATTCCATCAGCACTTGAGGGTCCCCAAGGGCTTCTCAGAACTCAGGAGACTGCAGAAACGCCCCTCAGATGTAATCTTTGTGGAACATAAAAATGGATAGTCTGCTTTAGACTCCTCAGTACAGCAGAGCTTGTTCCTCCTTGGGACTTTAAATCTGGAAATCTCAATTCAAAGACACTTATACTGTGTTACAAAGTGGTGTTTGTTGTTACATATGGGGGAGAAAAGTAGTTCTGAATATACAAATATCAAAACTTTAACTCCTTGCCTTATCAGTATTAATTTCCAGCTGTCATTATTTGACCAGTACCTTTCTACATGGGTTCTTATTTTTGACATAGTTAAGTATTGCAACTCCGTCTTGCAAAACAGACTAATGTAAAGCCATGATTTAGTTTCATTACTGGCAGCATCTCAGTGTATATTTCCCAAGACTCTACTAAAGTAATCACACTGTACATTACCTCAGTTGACAACTTTGGGGTTGTATTTTATTAAAAAGTTAAAATACCCGCAATTTCTCTTATAACTGTAAAACACTTATATGTATGGTCAAAAGTGGACTCTGTAGAAAATATGTTCTTTGTGAAGAAAAATATTTAACATTTTCTTTGCATCATTTTTCTGAGAAAATATAGCTTTTATTAAAGAGCATCAAAAAAGCTGAAGCAAAAATATCTAAGGATGAGACAATAGCTCCATTTACCTCCATGTGAAAGAAAATACAGTCTGCTTGAAACTCATTGTCGGTTGCAAAAAGCAGCATCTCTTAGTAGCTGCTACTGTCCCGAGCTCTGGGGGTTGTTGTGCACAAAGCTGGAACACATAAAAGTGTTCCCCTTCTTGAGAAGTGGTCAGTTTGGACAATTAATAAAAGCGCAAGAGGATTTAATTTACTTACATGCCTAATAAAAAATCTGGAAGTACATACAGTCAATAAAGAGAGACAATGATTCTGAAGAAAGGTTCTAGGTATTTGATCAAAGTAGCATCCAAGGAAGTACGTCTGGATAAGCATTATGGAAAAATTATGCAGTATAAAAAGTATTAGACTGTTTTTACCTCTGAAAATAATTTTATGCAACCATCACAAACAGTCTCAATTCTCATTTCTGACTTTAGCTAATAATAAATGGGTTAATAAACCCATTCCTTCACTGGAACTGCTCCACGTGTACAATATTGTGGGACTAGGAATCAGACTCCATCTATTTAATTCATTGGCAAAGAACCCCCTGTCCCTGCTCTATGCTCTATCAGATTATTTTCAGTCAAAGCCAACGTTTCTATCAGCAGTGGTAATTGGTAAGATAAGACCACTATAACCACTTGTTTCCACATATCTATGAATTGTTTCAGATGTATTGTCTTCAAAGCACACCTGCTACAGTGAGATGTCAAAAGGCAGCAATTTCTCTTTTAAGGAGAAAATGTAACACTACAAAGTGGTCTCCACCAAAAAATGTATTTGGACTAAAAAAACATGCTTTATATGCTTTTACAATCTCTCCTCACCGAAGTTCTTTTAATATTTTATCCTTGCGCATCTTTGGCATGAAGGCTTTAGGACTGTAAATGTTCTGGAAGGATTTTTTTTTTTAAATTATAAATAACTATATTCTTAGTGTCATCACAAGGGATTTCTGCATTCTTTCAGTACTAAAACACAAAAACATTTATATCTATGTTGGTGGAAATTTGTCTTATGCAAATATTCACATACACCAACCAGATTTTTGCCAGAAAAGCAGCAGAATGACTGTATGCTGAAAAAAGGGCTGCTTTCACAAATAATAATGATATCTAAATACCACCAGAGAGTGGAAGAAACACAAACTTTTGATCAAAAGATCTTGCAGAATCTTTCTATAAAATGACAAGTGGATCAGGTTCTTCACAACTTTCCAGTGCCCCTCACACAAGATTACAAATCCCTAACCTGGATTTTTTTTTTTTTTCTTTCTATAGCAACAGATCTGTTTTGACAGCTTCCAGCTGTGGTTTGAAGCTTTTGGAAAACATGACTCATAACATTTTAAAATTCCTTATGTTGAAGACATTAAGGATTACACTCACTTTGAAGTAAAAGTCTGCATAACTGCCTCTTTGGATACCCATCTAAAATTCAAATTCTCAAAACTGCCATGGTCACGTATCATCTAAGCCAGGAATATGTAAGTTTTCATAACTAAAATACATCAGATGCCTGAAAATCAGTTTCTTGTCTAAATGTTACCTTCCTAAACTCCAAAACCAATCCACAAGGCAAATTCTTTGCCTATAGCACCCAAACCCAATGTGTGATTCCAGAGAATGGCAGTTCACTAATTCCCACTAATTTTTTATTTAAAAATTCAAATTTTAGACTTACTATCCAAGATGTGGAATACAAAAATGTGATTCTTTCCTGCTTGGGGAGATTTTAACATTCCAGAGGAAAAGTATGCCACTGGGATTCCGTGTCCCATCCGCAGCACCTTCCGAGTGCTCTGTACTCCCTGCTGCTGGCTCCAGGGGTGTGATGTGCTGCATCCTGGCCCTCCTGTGTGGGATTGAGGTACCTACAGTTAGGGCTACAGCCACTAAAATGAAGGAAACTCTTGCTAGAGGGAGTGGCTCCCAAGTGCTGAAGTGGTATATGATTTAAAAGGGGTTTCTTGTTTTAGTGTGCTCATCTTGGTATGCTGTGTGGGAACTGACAGTGGTCAGAAATTAGATTTTAGGCTCCAGGCAGTAGCTTGAAGCCTGTGGGAAAGGCCAAGTACATAACTCTCTTACTGGGGCCTGGGAAATCATACGGAGGAACCCAAAACAATCCCTGCAGGTATCTTCTTCCTGACACCTGGTGTTTTTCCAAGTTGTTTATTGGTAAAGATGTTTACTGAGAGGCGTTGGTTTGAAACAACCAATAATATTCATTGTACCGAAATACCATATAAAAGACCTTGTCTTTCAATAAACCCTTGCTATAATGCCCTCCAAAGAAACCGGAGTTCTACATATTGTTATTTGACCTGTCCCAAATGGTAATGATATGCTGTATGGAAGCTTTAGTGCCTCCTCTGAATTTCATGGAGCTAACCATACCTTCCTTATTCAAAAACACTGGTTATTATCTATCGAATAGAAATTATCAATAATTAGCAGTAGTAGCAACAAACCAAAATAATATCATTACGTGTATGTGGACTCAACCTTATTTGAATGATCTGATCATCACCACACTTACCCCATACTGATATAAAGAGATGTAAATTTGATCAGACCCTTAATTAGCCTGTCCTGTAAACAAATAGACATCTCAATGTAAAAAATGTTGCTAGGCATGATGCGACAAGAAAGATACGAGGCATCTCAGCTGCAGAACATCTCCAGGAAATGTTAAACAGCAAAGAGAAACAAATTTTACTTACAACATAGACAATTACATAAACATAAACACAACATAAACACAGCCAAGTTACTAATTTTTGGAAGCAAAAACACAATAAGATGCTGAGCTAAAGCAATATGGGAAATGAAGAATCTTTGTGCAAGTTTCAGGAACTGCACAAGTAGAAGCCCAATGGGTGCAGGGTCAAGAGATCAAAATGTTATTGCTTTGTTATGATTATATTTTTACTATATTTCATTAAAAATAGAAATAAATCAATGTATGGTTTGAAACTCTGAGGTCTTGCCTACCATTACTGTCTCTGCACTGAAGATTATTGGCATAGTGATATCACTCTGTGATGTTATTTGCTTATGTAGTTACATGCATTTCTAGTACTTGAGGTTGGTACTATCTAGAAAGGGCTGGAAATACAGTATTTGGCTTCACAGCTTCCCACTGCAGATACAACCTCTCAGTTACACCATGAATCATTTAAAAGTGCTAGCACTGTAGGCTCACTGTAGTAGAATTTATTAAAAAAATACTCATTTGAAGCAGTAATTGTTCTGCTACCAGAGGGGCACAGCCTTCCATAACATCCCTTTAACAGTATTTTTATGAAGATAGAACTTTAATTTTTCCAGTAGCTACAAAGTGCAATGCATGAGTACCTTTCCTCATTTGTTTTCCATTATGTATCACTACCCAGAGGCAATCATTAGCTAATTTACTGATTTACAGTTGCCGTTTACTGGCTTTAAACAATGCTTAGTCATTATGATTCCATTCTTAGTGCTATGAGAGGAAAATAACTGTCCTTTTACTCTAAGCTGCAAAACAAAGCCCCACAACCTATGTGCTTCTAGCTTCCCTCACATCTAAAACTGTTATGCTGTTTTCTTTGCTAGAATTAACCCTAAATGGCATTTAGTCTGCTTCTTTTTCCTATACTGCATAGAACTCTTATTTTGCCACCTATCACAGTCCAAATGAGTTTATCACAGAAAGCGGCAGCTATTGTTTACTCAGTTTCCTGATGAAATCCATGTTGAAAACGAAGTTGGTTACTGCTGGTTTTTCCTTAGTCGCCTGAGACTTTTTTTAGCGTATTGTAAAATGCAAGCAAATGAAGTGTACTAAGTCTGTTTAATTGCCCTAATATGTACTGATAGGTGATGAGATAAAATGCTCCTCTGCATGCTGGCAAAAGAGCACAGGAAGATGGTGGCAGGTGGGACAGCTCAGATACCTCCCTGCCCAGCTCCTCCCGTCACAGGAGGGTGCATCCAGCTCCTGGAGGCTGGTGTGTCCCTGGAGGGGCTGTGGAGCAGTGTGTGCCTGTGTGTGTGTATGTCAAAGGTCTCTGAGCATCGGCAAATGGAGAGGGCATGTGACCTCTGTGGCAGGAAGGACGTCATCCACTGGACAAAGCACTCGGGTGAAAATTAAAGCCTATTGTCTTCAGTATCTTCCATGTACTGTTTCTAGAAAGACCCAAGAATGAATGAGTGGTTAGGGATTGTCATAAAGTTAAAAACTTTTCTGTTTATATGATTTAAAAATCTCTTAAACATAATTTAAAATTGGATGCAATGCATTTTTCTCAAAAATATCTGAATGAACTGAAGTTCTGAAAATAAAGTAAACAGTTTCGAAGAAAAATCTTCACAGCCTTCTGGTACAATTTGCAAACCTGTAGTTGGAATCTTAGTTTGTAATCTAAAAAAAACCATAATAGGTATGTGTTATGAAGCTGTATCAGACAGCTAAATTTTACATTGCCATATTACATAAGATCAATCTCAGCCTACCTAACATGTTATAATTACATGTTTTTAGCATAAACTGTGAAAAAACAAGAGATCAAATCTGTTAAGAAATATAAGATGTCTAAGAACCTCAGTCCTGTAACAGCACTAGCTTGTCAATTAAATTGCAACTCATTTTCTAAGTGCTCTCAGTTAATTTAAACCAGAGCAAGCCAGACCTAAACCAGTGTGGTATGCCCCTACAGTCATGCACAGTCCTCTAATAAAACATGCACACACCTTTCTTTCCTTTGATCACTTACGAGCAAGTAGTAGGTACTTAATAAAAAACTTGGGCTTATCCAGTTACGCTGGATGTGTTTCAATAAGGAGGATTTTTGATTTCACTTTCTCCACTTAAAGGCCTTTGGTATATAAATTAGGCACTTAAGTTGAAAAATGAAGAACTAATCTAAAATGACTGGAATTGCAAATTGCAAACTATAGTCAGGGTATCTTTCAGTTGTCTTAAGAGAAATTAAGGAAAGAATCCAAATGTTCTGGAGAAGGAAAAAATAAAAACAACCCAAAGTGTAAATTTGTCCTGTTGCTAATGAGATACTGCAATAAAGGAAATTATACCAGTAGAGCTGTAAGACATTCTTAGTTAAATTAGCAATAATGAAATAGAGAAATAACAAATGTGACAACATACCTAGTTTCATTTTTGGATAATTCTGAAAACCAGCACCTTTTTATGACAAAAACATGCAATCAAATTAATGATAACTTGTGTAATGATATTTCATCTAACACAGCAATGTATTTTGAGGCTTTTACATTTTGGTGTTCATTGACAAAAAAACCCAAACAAACAACTTAAAACCTCATGACATTGAGTTAGTTGTAGCTATTTGAAAATACACCACCTTTTTAAAGATTACATGATTTGATAATTTTCAGGAGAAAAAATGATAGTGTAAAAGCATTGCTTTGGTTACTGTTGTTACTAGCCAGGATTCTTCTCTGACTATCCTCTGTACCAGACAACTCTCACACTTTCTGAAGTGTGCCCCTGTGACCTTATTTGTTTCCTTGTTAGTGCCAGACTTTCTCAGGAATTACTCTGATATTACTGGTCTGTCTGATTCAGTCCCAGTGTATGAGCCTAAGAATGTCACCTTTTCTTTATCTACTAGTTTAAATAATCACTTGTAATGTAGCTAATTTCTTGTGCAAGAAATGGACTGTGAACTTCTCTCATCATTTACATGTGTATCCTCCATTCTGCAAAAAATTCACTTTCATCCTCACACCTACAGAACCACCAATTCCTCATTCTGCCTCCTCCTGAAATTCTTCAAGGGTCAGATCATAATCCTCTTCTCTCTAGCAATAAAAATGTACTAAGTTTTCACTCTTTCAGATTATTATAGCTCTGATCTACAGGACAAACCAGCCTTTATTCCAGCCCACTCTAGCAGTTGGTATTTGCCACATTACTGTCCTCAGCTTAATGCATACTACACCACTATCAGAAATGTGTTGGATTGCTCAATATTATTTCAATGACCGAATACCTTCATTTGTTTCCATACATATTTTGGAGTATGAGTCACTGCCTTCCTGCAGGGGAAAAGGCAGAACTTAGTTGAGAAGGATTTTTTTTTTTTTTTTTTTTTTTAAAATAGGTTATTTATTCCTTCCTATGCATATGATTAGATAATATTCTGAAAGTAAATGTGAAGTTAGTAAAAAGTGTGAGGATGCCAGGATCTGACTCAGTAGCACACATTCAGATGAGGTTTAGTGCAATGCTGTTGCAACACTGCCACAGAGCTTCAGATAGCTCAAAAGCAGAGGCAGAATATTCTCCTACTGGCTCAAAGGCTCCAGAAGTTAAACACATGCAATCATATCCAAATAGAATTTGAAAGTTCAGATAAAAAAATTATTATTGAAAGCAAGTGTTAAAACTGAACTCAGCAGAATGGCAGATAAGTCCCCACATCTTTCTCTAGTGCTATTTTATTATGCCATTCCTACTGCTGGTTAGTTTCTTTAACTGGAAAAAAAGGGGAGATGTTAGTAGGAGCAAAGTGCTAGCAAAAAATGATGCCCCAAGGGCCAAATTGCACATAAAATAATAGAAATGTTAATTGTTCAAAGCATTTCAAAGATTGCTTGCATGCCTCGGGATTTGGAAGGATAACTAATATTAGAACTGTTTGGGAAGGAGGGAGACATTTACAACATTTCTTGCCTCATCTTGAATCTTACTAACATAGCTTTGTTTTATCCTTTAGATCCTTTCATTTGCATTTTTGTGTCTGCATTATATGTGCATGAATTGAACAGCCCAGATAATAGTTGTGCCACTTACATAAATAAAGATGTCATTAAATCCAGCAAGTTTCTGCAAGATGCTTCCCACATTACAGTCATAAATTGATTTTGGATATTGTTTTGAAGGACAAAACAATATACATTTAATATCAAGTGGTTACTTTTCAAAGAGGAAGGATGACATCCTTGAAAAATGAGAATCAGAGAGTGCACAGTAAGTTTTCAAAATTTTATAACAGACCAATAAATTCCACATGAATGGTTTGTGCATAATGAATACATTTAGGACATTGAGTACAAAGCCAGGAATTATGGCCAATTCATGTGACAAGCACCAATGGATACTTTCCAAATCCCACTAGCCACCTTCACAGAGTTCGAAACAAGTAAGCAAGCACGTTCATGCACCATACTTTCTTGTACCAGAGAAATATATCTGAAGGTGAACCTACATTATGATGCCAGTTTTAAGTATGTGATTGATGCTATTTTTAATAAAGGCCAGCCTGGCCTAACAATTTGTAGGATAGTGGCTACAGATAGCACTACAGTTTGAGCCCAAGAGTAATCAAGTTTTTCAAGAAACTGGTATGTTTTTGAGAGAGAACTAGATCTGGCTACTCAAAATAGTCATGCCCAAATAGGTTTAAGTGAATGGATAGTCTAAGCTGTTGCCTGGTGACAAGTTAGAAAGTGAGCATCTCATTCCTGTTAACATCATAGGTTATAATCTCACAAAAGACTGTACTGTTAAAATTTGATAGGAAATAGGACTAATGGGAAAAAAAGAATGGCCTATTAAAATATTTCAGGGAAATAATCCAAAATTTCTGAAGCTGAATAAACAATGACTTGCTAATAACTTAAAACGCTGTCCTCAGCCCAAAAGATATGTCTCCAGAGGAAGAATTTCATGGTGTTCATGGGTTAAGAAATGTATATCACATAAAATGTAAAAATCTGTTTGTTTCATTCTTAAATTATGAGAAAAATTTGGAATTTTGCTGGTGTTTATTGAGGTGAAATAGATACAGAGAAAGATGTACAAGCTCCTAATACACCATGGTTTCAATTTTTCAGACATACAAGACCTAATTCAGCAAGGTGTTGGCTGTTATGGGACTTCCTACAATGCATCAGGTTGATTGAACCATTCAGCTTCAGAAATTTCACAAACGCACATTCAGGGAAGGAGTGACATTTATTGTCTGTTATGAACAACTGACCAGTCTTGTTCAGCCATGAATAGGTCTCAAAAGTACAGATGGCCAGTTCTGTCCTGTGGTTAAGTTAAGGGGAAAACCGTGGGAGAAACTGCTGGACATTGCAGACAACTGAAGCACTCAGTCAATCCTGACCTGTCCTAGACTGACAAGACAACAATGCAAGAAGACACTACCAAAACCCATGCAGAATGGAAGGGAAGAATCAGATACAATAATAAAATCCCTTTTTTTCAGGTATGATTCTCCAGCATGTTAAGTCCTTTGGTGCCCATTGAATTTTATCTGGAATTGAAAGGATTCAGGTCTTTCCATGTCTGTCATTTTTTATTCTGCTATACTCGCAACGTCTTCCCTCATGCTCTCCTCTCTTGTCTCTCCTCCACTCCATTACTTTCAATCCCTTTTCTCCTCTTTATGAGAAATTGTTTTCTCTCAGCCCAAGCTAAACAGGGTTTATTGCTTTGTTCTCATTCTCTCAGCCAGGATGTTAATCTCTCACTGTTTCACTGAGGCATGTTACTCCAGTGTTCCAAGTACTTCTGTTTTCCCTGAGACTGCATTCTTTTATTTCAACACCATCTTTACATTTTTCTTTGAAAATTCAATTTTGCTGTACTTGCTTGCTTTCATCACCTGCTCTCTCTACCTTATTTTTATTGCTTCTTCACATCTCTTTTCCCTTTTTGCTGCAAGTTTCATTGAGGTTCTTCTTTGTTTCTAAATCAGATTCAGTACACTTGTACCAATTAAAATCCAAAATAAAAAAGCTGGTCCACTGCCTGCTTAAGATGTATTCTAGCAATTTCCTTTTAGATGCTAGAAAATTGTACAATCTGGAGGTTTATTTTATTCTTGCCAATTCTCTTTCAAAGCACTTTAATTATCAGTGAATGCATAATTTGCAGGGATGCAAAAACAGTCTAAGATAGTCTTGCAACTGTTCCCTTTCTCAAATATCTGTTTGCTACAGTTTTAGGAAACAGAATAATTCTCAGGATAAAACAGTTCTGACTCGCAAGCTGGAAAGAGTGTCACTCTCAGCATATGTCATTGCTTGCAAGACATAAATACTGCTCTTGTGAAACTAATCTTATGCACTGCATCTGTAAATTTTCTTCCATTTCATTACACTGCAGAAAAGTTTATGTAATCTAATGTGATTTGAAACAACTGCATGGTAAGTCTGTATGGAATCCTAAGTGTTATGGGAGCAAATGTTTCTCATACAAATAACCTTTGTAATATAAATTAAATACCTTTGCCAGTATTAGAGAAACATGCCAGAATAACTGACAAAACCACCCCCCTCATCTCCCCCTAGTTTTCTTTTTAATAACTCATTTAGCATGCTGCTGGGGTATTAGCTGAAATATGAGGAGGCTTAAGTCTGGGGCAAACCTTGAAGATTCTGACATCACAAATCTTAATTCTGATTCCTACTTGTTGTTGAAGTTTTCACTCCCCAAGACCTAACTCCAAATTCTCAATCTGTTCTTTAAAATTTTAGGCACTGTCTTCATTGTTCCCTTCATTTAATTTGTTTTCTACTTTGTTATGTAATTTAAGCAACAGACATGCCTTTTAAATAAATTGAAATGGATCTGCTGTAGAGATCTGTCATTAAAGATGACTTTTTCATTATGTTTCTACTGCTTAGTGAGTGCATATTTGTATGTTTTCATACAGAAAAGGATGCAGTTTTGCATCTAGCTGTGGTGCATCTGGGGAAAAGCTGCTGAATAACTCTGGTGTTGAGATTAACCTACATCAATCCTTTCATTTCAGTGCAAGAAGAAAAAATTCTACAGGGACATACTGTTAAAATTAGAATCATTATTAACTCGCAACACCTAGTTTTCTTTACTAAGGACTTTCATGGTAATCAGAGTTTCCAAAAGAAAAAACATTTTCTGCTCAATTTAGATTTAAGATGTGTGAAAGTTCAAAGGACAGGGAACATAATCTTTAATTCACCAAAATCACCATTTAAAATATGGGTATAAAACAACTTTGTGCCTGGTGCTTGACAAATTCCTTTAAGAGACTTTTTGTTAAAGTTAGTTCTTAAGAGAACTATAAATCATACATGTGAGTTCGATTTGCTCGTTGCAAGATTTTTGGTTCTTGATTGTACCAAGTTTTCAACCAAGCATTCTTCCAAATAGAATTCCTTAAGGACTGGACTCTGATTCATATCAATAGCAGTGAGCTTCCACCTACTCTTTCCAGACCCTGGCCCACACTATCTTAGAATGTACATGTCTTAGTCCAGGCTTTGCTTTTTGATGACTTAATAAATAATGCATAGTAACTACAATGCTACTTCTATGGGTTTGGGTAGGTAATTAAGAGAATGCAATAGGAGAGGAGAATATTTTGGCTATTTTTCTTTTCACTGTAGACTCCTTTGAAACCAATAGCTATTTTTAGAATCTCTTACATATGTGCTGAAAAAGGCTCATCTGGCACGATGAATGTGCTTTTTAATACCACATTTACTGTGACAGCGATGACACACTGCCTACAAACTGCAGCTTGCAGATATAAGTCAGGCATTCAGAAGAGACCTCTGCATCATATATCTTATATTCCAGTTCTCAAAACTTAGATCAGAGATACCAAAAATGAGATACGCTGAAAGAGGCACTAACTATAAATTGGAGTAGAATGCTTCTGGTTGACAACAGAGGAGATGGAACAAAAATATAAAGACTAGCAAACATGGCATTGGAGCGTGACTCAATTTTCTCTCACCCTCATCATGAAATGGCTTTTTAGTAAAGTCAGCAGTATCAAGAACAAATCCAGGTCCAGAAGATCAAAAGGTTCAGTATCCAGATAGTAGCGTGTTGCATTAATCAGCAAAATCTATGGGGGATGGCTGCAGGAAAAGCAACCCTCGTATTTTTTCTGTCAGAAATCTATGGTGAAGGAAAGGTTGCATGGCAGCTGCAAAGAAAAATACCAAGGGCATAGTTCTTAGTTTCTGGTTTTGTTTTTTTTTTGTTGTTGTTTTTTTTTTAGTGTATTTTACAGATATAAATGGATCATTATCCATATTGTGGTTACTTGTCCCAAAAAAAGGAAAATCTGTGCAGTTAATATAAACACATTTTTTAAATAGTCAGAAATTATGCTAATAACTTTAATGTGCAGCGTATATGACTCACAGAAAGTGCAGGTATGCAGGAAGCACCTCAATGATCAGACAATATTAGGACAACTAGCGAACAGAGGCATGAATATATTTTCATTGCATTCCCATCTACTTCATGGGCAACAACTTTCATTAAAACCCTATCTTTCTCAAAGTGCAAAGTTCAATAGAATTTATTCTTCTCTAAGAACTTCTTGTGGCTTGGTCAAAGACAATTACAAAGATGTCTGATACTTTCACTAATCCTGTTCATAGACATCAATATACTCGAAATAGGTCTAGTTGAGAACTTCATGGTTTCTGAGCCTTCCCACCTATGTATTCACTATACATCTAAACAGGGTGAGAGAACGGGCCTGAAAACCAGAATACAATGCCATAATGAGGCCTATCTGCACCACTGGTTAGCAAAATCTAACTAGTGCCACATGCAGTACCTAAGTCCTCATTCCTCTGCACACATTAGATCTCTCTTTCTCTGTAGAGAGAATGTTGAAGCTGCTGATTTTCTTATTCCAAATGCTGACTGGACTGAAAATTTTCAAAGACATACTAATCAGAGGCTGGCTGAAATCTTGCATTACCAGAAAGAACCAAACTTTTCATGAGGAATGAAAGCTTTGCAGCTTCTAGCATCAACACACAATTATGTCATTACTTTCATGAAGGGTTTGGTAGTGCACTGTAAACCACTGTAAACCACAAGTTTACAGTTCCTGTTCCTGAAACAGATCCTCCTCAGGGACCAGCCAGAGGAGAGGAGTGAACTTCAGTATGAAGTCTTCACAACCCAAATTTCTTTCCCTCTTACCGCAGTCAAAGCTTATTGATTTCTTTAAACATACACAAGTTCTAACTCAGATACAGCTAGTTTAAATTATGAACATCCTTAATGGAACAAAGGACTTGTATCTAAAAGAATCAGGCTCATTTAATATGCTTACTTATGGTGCTCAGTCTCCATGCTGATGACATTAGGGACCAACATAACACTAGAGAAAATTCCTAAACACAATGGAAACTTCTTCAGGGAATGTGTTCGTGTCTCATATTTGTACAATAGCTAAACAACTTTAGAATCTCAGATAAACACAAATAAATAAAATCATACTTTACATCTGAAGATAGCTGGAACTCTCTAGTTTCCCATATCTTAGTAAAAAACTATTGCGAACATTTTAACACCTCATTAAATAACTTAGTTACAATATCTCATTCTTTTTCCAAACTCTTTATGGGCCTTTTTCAGTTCCTATTTACTGTGAAAAGGATCTGATACATTATTTCAATCTAGATTAGTACCTACAGTATCTTAAAATTTCTACTTTAATAGGATTATTAATCTTACACCTAAAGCATGATGTTCCAAACCACAACACCTGTTATTATTTAGCAAAGAAACTACAGTCATGTTCTGACATGACCATCACTGTGAGACTCGCTCAGTTATCTCCAAGGGATGACTTTATAGCTTTGAGAACTGACAGATTGTTATGTCCTGAAATTCATGCAGGGAATGGTATTGTGGCTGTAAATCACAAGGGCAACTCAGACAGTGGTGAGCACCCTTTGGAATAATCTTTACATTCCTATTTTCCTCAATAAGCCTCTTAGTTGAAAGATTACCCATGATGAGTTTTTATTTCCAGGACTGGTAAAGGATAGCTCCTGTGTCTTTGACAGCTGCTTAACAAAACTTAAGCAAGGTTTTTTGTTGGGCATTTATCTGTACTTGTACACCTCCAAGGACTATAAAGGGCAAGCAACTCAAATCCAAAGTCAATTTGTCTTCAGTGATTTGCTTTAGGCATATTTAAATCTAAACTGCTAATCTAAAATCCTGGAAGCAACTGTATCAATTAAAATAAATAAATCAAGTAATCACAGCTGGATTGTACTAACATTTTGGCAACTATTACATTTTCTGCTTTGTCTGACAGAGATACCCTGCCCCTGTTGACTGAGACTACTCAAAAATCTTGTTTAAAGAGCACATTGCACCACAGTCCAGGGACAAGTCCTTTCCTGCTTGGCACACACGGAAATGTTACTTGGAAGTTTACAGCTTCGATTGCAGCCTTGGCCCAAGAGCAGTAGAAGTGATCCCCCCTTCTCTTGACCACCAGCTACCAAGCAGAGTAGCATCAGCAACATCTTGGAGCTTCATCCCACTGTCTTTCTAAATCCATTCTTGGAAAAAAATATATCTGCTTCACAGGAACTCCTTACTGATTGCATCAGGCTTGAAAATTGTTATTGCTACTCCCAGGTGTTCTTAAGGTTTTTAAGCCTATTGCTGAGAAGAATAAGGTGACATAATGACATTCTTGGACATTTGCTGGGTGGCCCAACTAGGATTATCTCAGGGTACCAAAGCCTGCTTCAGCCCATCTGGCAGTAATTTTCTTGGAAACAGCTAGAAATACAACTGTTCTCACTTTTCTTACTTTTTCAGAACAGCCACTTTGGATTAACAGTGATTAATTTAAGTTTTTTTGCCTTATTACATTATTTACACTTCTGAACTCCACACAGGAGATGAAATCAGACTTACATGGCCACCTGCCAGTATAAAATGTGATTATCCTTATCTTCAAGAGCCAAATAGATGGTATATATAAATACAGTCTTAAGCACTCTGATATTTAAGCAACAACCATGAGAATCCTGCTGGTTTTGTTAGTTCATTTTCTTTACCTCTCTATTCTCTTCCTCTCAGTGGAGGAAGTAGGCTACAGCAAAATTTGCTATTTTCAGATTTTTTTACAATGACGTTCAAATTTTTTTTCCTTAATAAGGAAACTATAAAATTATAGGCTGCATCAGGCAGATGTCAAGAAATAAATAAGCATTAAGTTCATAATGCTTTGAACTTAGAAACAAACTATATGCTTGGATTTTTCATTTTATTTTTCTAAGAAGGTCAGCAAGGACAGTTCAAGAATACAACCTACACTAATGAAGCTTACAGAGTAAAATTAACCATTTAGAAGAACTAAAGAGTTCTTTAGAAAACAAATTATTACATCAGGAGACATCATTTTGAGAGGATGAAATATATATGAAAAAATTTTAAAGGCTATTTCCTCCCCAAAATAATGTTCTAATTTTATATCATAGCTACTCGGCACCTAAGTCATACAAATTGCCACTTACTGTGGCAGTACAGTACGCAGCTCTAAAGTAAATTGTTCCATGAGATTATCCCCCAAATAGGGAGGAAAAAGCCTTATGTTACTGAAGCTGGGAAATTTATTTTAAGAGCTTTCAGCTTTCATTAATTATTTCTCTTTTACAGAATGTTAAACAGTTTCTCAGATATTATTCAGTGAGCTGTTTGCTTATCCTCAAACATTCTGATCAAGGACGGATGAGCTGGCATCTTCGAAACAGAGTGGAAGCTTAGCTCGTTTTAACAATTCCCTTCCTCTAGCACAAACAACAAATGACTATATACTCTGTACACAACTACTGAGGTCCTGAGAAAAGGAAGTAGGGCCTTTCTTTTCTTGTGAAAAAGTTAAAAAGTCTTTTATTTCTATGTTGAATTTCACCGCAACATCCTCATTCAGTAAAGGACTACCAAATGTGTATTGCTTCTTTGTAACACTGTAGTCTACCTTCCTCCTAGAAAGGTCATAAGCTTTGTCAAAACAGGTAAGTAGAACTTTTTTTTTTTTAAAGCTAAAATAATTCCCCCCCCCTCCCCTGCAAGTTTTCTACTAAATGAATAGCATGGAAAAAAATAATCTAAGTTATTTAGAATTTAAGTCCTCTGTTCAGAAGTAATTTAAGGATTTAGAAGCCTACTTTGCTTGCAAATATTGTGTAATTTAGGATCTTAAATTTTTGGATTCTGGATAAACAAAGGAAACATACAGGAATTGATGACTTCCAAGATACTTGAAAATTGGAAAACAGGAAAACTTAGATAATTAAGAATGGCACCCACAGTGCTGCACTGTTTAGTACCCTTTGGTTGTCCTCTTGGAAAGGATGACAAAAGAGCATTGAACGATCCTTGATCCTTTCCACTTAGGTACTTAGGTGCTATTGTTTGGCTTGCAGGAAGACAACCTGCTCCCAGAACTGAACCTGCTGTATGTAGTGAAGCATGCACGTTACTTCTGTAGGCATTCTGCAATGGCTGCGTCTTTTAAAAAGAACTAAGAAAACTAGAATAAATTTAGTCGCTTCACTTTTTTTTTTTTTTTTTTTTTTTTTTTAAATCCAGGATTTCATTCATCCAAGATGTGAGACACTGACTTGCAGTTTTTCCTCTAATTCATTCCCGATGCTCCCAACTGAAGTGGATACCTCTGGAATGCAATTTATTCTGCCCAAGGAAAACGCTCTCGGTGCCCTTCGTACTGCACTGTGCATGGAAACAGAAACAGTTCACATAATGAAAGGGTTGTCAAGCACTGCAACCGGCGGCTCAGGGATGTGGCGGAGTCAATGTCCCTGCAAGTGTTCAAGAGATGGCTGATCATGGCACTTAGAGCTATGATTTCATTGACCAGGTGGTGTTCGGCAAAGACTGGATTTGATGATCTTGGAAGTATTTTCCAACCTTAATGATTTGATGATTCTAAGCACTGATTCGGCTATACAGTTCTTGGCTACAGCAAGAACTGTATGAATGTAGCAACCTCATTTGTAAATATACATCACACAACAAGACTATGCAGATACAAGACAAACCACTTGCACAAGAGATTTCTTTTACCCTTTAGCAAATAACAACTGGAACCTGAGTGAAATTAATAAAACTCAGTGAAAATTACCTTTTTTCCCCCACTTGCACTATGTTTAGCACAAACAAGCCACTTTTGTTGCCTTTACAAAATGGCAACATGTAATAGGCACCTCAAGAGTAATAAGTTAGAAAAGCTCCAAATGGCTTTTTGGATTTATTTGTTTATGGTGTTTGCATGAAAGGTGGCCTTGCAAGAAAGTAAAATGGCTGTTCAAGGAAAGTGAAAAATGACCAAAGTTTTGTGCTTCTAATTTATTTGATAGATGCACTAAGGCTCCACAACTCCATTTCAGTGATTCTCTGTTTTTTCTTATTTTTATTTTTCTCATACTCTGAGCTGCAGTGTCCACTTGTAAATTTGGCAAAATTTAACTATTAATGAAATACAGATCCCTTCTGCATCTCCCCTACAGCCTGATTTACATAAACTTGATTTACCTGTATTTGTTTATAATGTTTTTTCTTCATTTGAGTATCATCTATGTAGGTGGTGCAATTTGTCAAAATACTTGCAAATCCCAAGTTCCAAAACTAATTTTCATTTATGAGCACTTATTCTTTTATTGTTCTTTATAGCTAAATAAAACTAAAAGAAACTGTAAGTTTTCACATACATGAACAATTTTGGCAAGAAAAGCAAAGCAAAGCAAAGCAAGCCTAATTCTGATTTTTTTTTTTTTTTTAGCTAACAGATAATACAAAGGGAATTATCTATTCTTAAAAAAAGGATTTGTTTCAAAGAAAAGAAGCATGCATCTTAATTCTACATGTCAGTTAAATTATGCAAGCAGTGTTTGTCCAAAAAGTAAAATGATTGATGGCAACTGGTTGCTAAATTAGAAAGAAATACAGTTTGAATTCCAATGTATTTTCTTTTAAATACATTATTTTTTCAGAAAACTTCCTGCTGCAGCATGTGTGAGGGTTGGTATACATATGCAAAGTCCTAATAAAGACAAGTTCATGGGTTACATGACAATGTAGGGATGAATCTTGAGTAAAATGGTGCAGCATCAGACTTGGACAATTTATTTTTACAATACAACGATATGCACTGTTCAAGTGTATACTTGCTTGTTTTACAGTTTAGTTCTCAGAAGGATTAATAAGTAGTGTTCATAATGTGATTTTTTTTAAGGTTTTCTGGGGAGAAAAAAAAAGAACTGAGAAAAGGAACTGGGAAAAGTAGTATGATTCTAAAACATAGTAAAAGAAACTAAAATATGAAAATAAATATTAAAATACTTCAGTATAGTACATTATTTTATATATTTGCCCCAAATAAGACTCACTTTTGGTATACCTGATTGATTTTTTTTCTTTTCACTTCAGCTTTCTAAAAATTTGGATGTCAGAAGCTGCAAGGCTGACTAGCTAGAGACAATATTAAGGGACTGGAAAGCTTAAATAAATTATAACACAATATGGAGTTTCTAACCTTTAGGCTTCTGTATCCCCATTCAGACCTAAATAATTTGCATCTGACAGACCCTGGGTGATCAAAAGAATTCATGTTAGTATACTATTTAATGGTTTATTAATATCTTCACTAAATAACCCCACTAACTGGCCCAGAAAGAGCTGGAAGATAGTATTAACACCAAAACTACAACTCAAGCACCTTTTCGGGAACTTATACATAACGTTAGGAACTCCACTTGCACAGATTTTAAGGAATATTTAAGTGTGGTTTGATGTTGTTGCATGACACAGTACAGGATCATGCTTGGATCTTCGTGTTCTTATGATACTGCTATATAAGAAGAATTTACTTATATAATTTCACTGAAAAAAGCCCCACTGCACTCTATATTTTCAGATATGACACTCCACAGATATTTACACCATAACAAGAGCTACAAAACAACAGTAGGTTTTCTGTGAGTAACAGCACTTACAGTGATTGTAAAGGCTATTAAAATGCAGGCAACCATAATTTCATAATGAAAAAACAGGTCTGTATGGAGAAAGAACATCTTTCATCTCTACTCTCTTACTTTATTGTCCTGAAGCTTTTATACTGCATCTTCCTCTTCTAGTGATTGCTGCCCTCACTAAGAGTCCTGTAGGTCAAACTCAAGGTACTGTGTTTCATAACAAAATCAATTTTCACAATGTTTTTGCTGCAGATTAAAGAAGTACACTGTCTGCACCTTTGAAAAAAATATACCTGATCAAATTATTTTAAAAATTAGCCTATTTGAGAACTATATTGGTCTCCCTATATGACAGAGGTATTCCTATGAATATTCCAGTCACTTTTGTTTAGCAATTAATACTATCATTGCTAAACGAAGGGTGTCCTTCATACAGTCCATCTGATTGCACAAGTGAAGCTATTCTTTTAACTTACTCCTTTAGAACACTTGCTAGTATTTTTTTTCTTCCTATATTGACATTTTTTCCCCCCAAATTGTAATGTTAGGAAAGAAAATGTTTTAATTTTAATGTCACTGGTCCTTCAGACTGATTCCTTACGCAGTTCCTCATGCACGTTGCTTCCTGTAGAAGAGCTCTGTGCAGCATCAAGTTGTTATAAACAGATGGCCTGGAAGAAATGGACCATATTTTTCTGTGATGTAGCTACAGATAATATATGTATGTGTGTGTGTGTGTGTGTATATATACACACACACACACACATATCTGTATCAGAGTATAAGCACATATCTTTATACTGACACAAAGTTTTACTGGAAGTACTTAGACAGTTGGAGAGTCAAACCTCCTCCTTCCAAAAGCAGTAGATAACAAGACACTCATGTGAAGCTGCTGGGGAAGAAGCTACAGGGTTATCAGCAGATATCCTGAGTTCTAGGCACAGCTTTAATCAGCTTTGTCTATAACAATATCCAGTCTGGCTATATACATATATACATTCCTAGATCTATGAAAATAAAAGCTCGCATATATACGTGAGCCTTCCTTAAATACCCAGAAAGAACAGGCATATTGCTGGGGAGGTGCTTCTGTGCCAATCCATCAGCCAACTCATCCAGCACAAACCGTTTTCTTCCTATGTATAACTGAAACTCAGAGCTGCAAATGCAACAAACACTATGAGGGAAAAAAGATACAGGCATATAAAGCTTCTACTCAGACCTTTAATTTAGCAGATACATTTCCTATTCTTCCATTTTCCTGAGTAAGCAATAAGTGTATGGATATAGGCAGCTAGCTAAAAGGCACATCAACTTGTGAATGATACTGAACTGTAGTCTGTAATATTTGTATTTTAAGTAAGTGCAATTGCTAAATATGTATCACTACAGTTTCATGCAGAAGCATTTTTTGCAACATGACAGTATCACAAATGTATCAAAGAGAAAAACATATGAACTCTGATGAAAGCTCGGAAAACAGGAAGTTGTTTTTAAATGGCCCTAAAATTCCAGTAAAACTCGAATGCTATTTTGGAACAAAGCATGTAAGTTTTCAATTAATATGAAACAGTTCCTAAAGTGTGCATTTTACTACATTGATCAAACTCAAATTTTATCTACAATGCAAATTCTTAATAAATAATACAATACAACAAACTAGATGTTCTCTGTCATCTGTACATGGAATCTATTGATAAAGAGCACTCTGTATATCTACTTCAATAAAAAGTCACTAATCTGCGTTCACCAAAGGCCAGACTGAAAAGCACAACAGCTATGCTGCAGGCAATGTTGGTGTGATAACGCTAAGTGCCATGGTGTCTTCTCTCCAGAGCCCTTCAGGAAAACAGAGCTCAAAATTTCTGTAGTTGTCTGGCACAGCTGAAGTCTCTGCACTGACTGAGGGCAGACGTGTCTGTCTCCCCGGAAACCGATGAACCTTGAGGTCCAAAACTGCTTCACTTTTTACTACCTCAGTCAACTTAATCTGGTTAAGTAACTTTTAGAATTGAAAGAAAAAACCCAAGGCTTCCTTCTAACTGAGCTGAATTCACACAGTAACTAAACTCTTAATAATTCTAATTAAATTAGACCTCTCTCAAATCTTGAAAAGCAATTAGTTAAGTTTGTATAAGCTTGTTAAAAAAACCCCCAATAACCAAAAAACTATTTTTTGCTTTGCAGTCTGTTGGAAAAGGATAGAATGGGTGGAGATATGGTCAACTGATAGTGTTTAGCCTGCAAATACCTGTAGAGTTATTTTGTACCAAATTAGACTGTTTTCCTTCAGATAAATAACTGAGTGAGAAGCTGTGACTGAGCTAAGTGACAGTAGAAACGCATTTTTGGTAACAGGCTCCTGAACAATCACATTGTTCAATGATCCAATGGTGCATTGCATGATGCAGACAAATTTGGCTCTGTGAATAACACTGTGTATATTTTTTATGTAGGATCCTATGAATACGACTGCATACACTATGAATATTTAAGGACCATATGCAGGCCGGATCATCAATGGAGAGATGCCCTTCACTTAGATCTCTGTATAACAAATATAAATATTTATTACATTTTAATAACATCATTTATAATACTAAAACATGTACAGCTGCATCAGCATTTTATTTTATACTCTGTCTAGCATGGAAAATAATTTTCATCTGAAAACTAGGTAACTAATGTCAAGGAGAAATTTCTGCCAAGTAAGGACAGCATGAAGGGGATTACAGAAGAACTTACCCTCCACAAAACATACTTCTGCAACATTAATAAATAGATGTAAGAGTTGTATGTATTTTATTAGTGAAGCCTGTTGAATAACTATGATTATGACAATCAAATCAAAACAAATCAATTCAAATCAAGAAAAGAATATAATAAAGTCTGATTTAGACCATATTATCAATATGTGAGAAATTATTAGCAGTGATGAGTCTGAAAGCAGTATTCACTTTAGTACTGCACTTGTCTCAGGACAGTTCTGGTTTCATGAGGCAAGCCTTATTTATTCAGTCTAAGATCTTTATGAATAAGATACAAACTTCATTTTGCACAGGTAAGCAAAAAGATCTAGACCTGTAGGTTCCCAGCCACTAAAGATTTAGTGCTGACTGTGGATTCTGTTCTTGGAAAAACATTAAAAACTTGCCATTACATTAAGTCTATATTTATGTTGCTGGACTTTTTCACAATAAATATATTTATACTTTTCATGGACAATATTATCCAAAATCTGAATAAATCCACTATACCTTCATCAGGCTGCCATTCACAATACCCTTCTAAACCTCAGTTGGGTGTTTCAGATAATATAAACATTATCCTGTTTATCGCTATTGTACTAAAAAGAAAATTACATTTTTCAAGTCACAGCAGGTGCAAGCTGAATATAGCTTAGCTCTTTTGCTAAATGCCTTGGGCATAAATAGCTAATCAATAATATTTAATCAATATGTTGTTCAGCCATGCAGATTCCCATGTGTATAATTCCAGATTTATTCAAATGATTTTTAGTTTCACTACATTCTCCATTGATTTTTTTCTCACCTAGAAAAGGCATAGAAATAGACAAGCGCCACATCTTAAAACTTGAAAATACCAGTATAGAAAAAAAAAAAAAAAAAAGAAAAACAAAGTAATCCATATTACCTCTTATTATATCCAATATATTTCACTATTTTAGGGTTTGGAACAACCTTAAAAGTCTTCTTAGTTGTCCAGGCCTCACTCCCATTGACGATGTCCCACAGTTATTATAGGAATGTATTTGAAAAGTATCAACTGCTCACTTTAACATATTTATTAAAGCAGTAACACAGGAGCAAACATTCCACGAATAGAAAGCTTAGATCTTTATATACAGTTTCCATCTACATTCAGGAATGGCAGACAGAATGGATTTAAAAGCATTAAGAATTCCCATTTTAATTATTAAGCAAAGCCTCCACATCTGCAATTTTGTGGATTGCAGTCACATGTACATGTTGATTATTCTTTTCAAAATCCTAAAGTGTGACAAAAATGCCTCTTATTGTCAGTCTTTTTATTGCCTAGGTTAGCACTGAATAAGCATGAAAATAGCTGCTTCAGTTTGTTTGAAAACTATTGAAAAACATAAATAACCATTGATCTTAGAATAAACAGTTAAACGTGGCATTTGCTTTCACATTAAATAATTTGAAATGAGAGGAAGAACAGCATGACATTAGAAGCACAATCTATTTTATTGTGTGGTTCTTTCCCAGTGATTTTGTAAAAGCACTGCTCTCCACTTATTTCAGAAGATAACAAGATAGAATCTGTGTTTGGCTGGTTCGATCAGTGAAATGAGAGGCAAGAGAGAATATTTGCATTTAAAATTTCTCTTTAATCTGGCTGTCCTAGACGTAGGAGCGGTACCAGTTTCACAGTGTCTCAACAGACCAGCCTATTTCTTGCAAACAAATTATGTATTTGTTTGTAAAAGCAAGAAGCTCATCTAAGTATTCATATTATGATGAGTGGCTTTTTGTGCAGAAGTCCTCTTTTTTATCCAAGAGTGAAAATGCAAGTAAGGTTTTTAAAGATTTTTTTAAGGAGGTAAAATACAAAAGCAATGTGTATTTTAGTCCCAAATGTATTCTGTTTTGGTAATTCTTTCCATCTGGTGTAAGGGAGCAAGTGATAAGTCACTCCAAAACCCACATCAGACCTCTTAGCAAGGCTCACCAAAGCTTAAAAAAAATTTGAAGAAAAATATCACTGGAGAGTTCATTACTAGCTCCTGATTCAGAAGGAAAAAAATACACATCCAGAGTCAAATGCCCTCAAAAACAGGATCAGAAAGCAACAGTAATTTTGGCTTAGATTTGGATTAAGCATCCTTTCAAAATTTAGCTTTAATCTTGAGTGGAAAAGTCTGGATGCTCAGACCAAAATATAGTGCACTGAACACTGCCTTTCCCCAGTCAAGTTGCCCCATCCCTCCAGGTGTTGAAGTCCAGGATGGATAGAGATTTGAGCAACCTGGTCTAGAAAGGTGACCCTGCCCATGGCAGAGGGTTTGGAACTAGATGATCTGTAAGTTGCCTTCCAACACAAACTATTCTATGATTCTGTGATTCTATTATTTATTGCCTCAACAGCAGTTGACCTACTGAAGTATTCTTCACTTCTGTATAAATCATGAATCTCAATCTGTCATTGCCTGTTTCACAAGTTGCCAATAAGACCTTAGCCTTTAGAGGACCCCCAGGTCCTCCTCCATGGAGTTGCTTTGCAGCAGGGCTACAGGGGTGGCTTCTGTGAGAAGCTGCCAGAAGATTTCCCCGTGTTCGTCAGAGCCAGTGACAGCCGGCTCCAGGACAGAACCACCATTGGCAAAGGCTGGGCCAGCCAGAGTTGACAGTAACTCCTCTGTGATAACATATTTAAGAAGACAAAAAAAAAAGAAAGTAGTTATTGCTCAGATGTAATTGCAGCCAGAGAAGAGCAGGGTGAGAAAATGTTGGAGGAACAGCTCTGCAGACACCAAGGTCAGTGCAGCAGGAGGGGCAGGAGGTGCTCCAGGTGTCAGAGCTGAGATTCCCCTGCAGCCCATGGTGCAGCCCATGGTGAGGCAGCTGTGTCCCTGCAGCCCATGGAGGGCCAGGGAATGCAGAGATCCACCTGCAGCCCACAGAGGAGACCCATGCCAGAGCAGGTGGATGCCTGAGAGGAGGCTATTACCTAATGGGAGGCCTGGGCTGAAGCAGGCTCCTGTGGAGAGAGGAACCTTTGCTAGGGTGGGTGTAGAACTCCTTTCCCTGAGCAGCAGCAGAAACAACCCATGATGAACTGACTGTAACCCCCATTCCCTGTCTCCCTGTGCCTGGGGAAGAGGCAGAACTGGGAAGGACATGGGGGGCAGGGGTGGAAGGGGAAGTGGTTTTAAGGTCTTATTTTGCTTCTCATTATCCTGGTCTGATTTTGTTGGTAATAAATTCAATTAACATCCCCAAACTGAGTCTATTTTGCCCTTGACAGTATTTGGTGAGTGATTTCTCTCCTGGTTTTTACCTCAATTCATAAATTTTCATTATATTTTTCTCTCCCCTGTACAGTTGCAGAGGGGAGTGAGAGACATTTTTGTGGGTGCCTGACAGCCAGTGCCAGCCCACTACAACTATCTTGTCTCAGCCCAAGAGTTTTCTCACTTTTACACTTCTAAATCTCTCCCTGATCTCACCATGGAAGTGAGCACCTGTTTGCAGTTTAGTTGTAGGCTGGGGTTAAAACACACCAGGTCACAAAACCTGAATCATCCCTCTTGATCCCAGAAGCTGCATGGCAGCTGCCAGTTACACTCTCCATCTGAATTCACACCCAATGAACTGCTTTTAAAGTAAAGAAGGTAAAGCAAGTTTCAAAGGCAAGTAAAGAAAAACACGTGAGGTGAGTCACTCCTCCTTCCTGCTCCAGCCTTCTTTTCTGAAAGTTGTTCCAAATTTTTTTACCTCTGGCTGGGCCTGACATTCAAAATGTTGCACATGAATATATTCACCACAATGACTGAACTTTACTTTTCCTGAGAAACCTTCAGACATCTGCTTTTATGGATTCTCAGAAAGGCCATCAGGAAACCTCAAAATATTTTTATATTGGATAACCCAAACTTTTAAATGCTTATCCAAACCAATTTAAACAGCTGTTTCAAGGTCAAACAGTCAATACAATTTTTGATTAGAAGTGCTCAACAAATGGCTAAAGATTTTTTTTCAGGAAATGCTATCTAAATATTTTTTAAAAATCTCCTGTAGCCATTTGATTCTATTTCTTGAATTCATTTTCAGATCAACATTCAACTAACTATATTTCATTAGAGCAAAGAAAAATGCAGAATATGGATATCACAATCAATGTCAGTGCATTCAAATGTACCACTAACCAAACCAATGGTGCTTGCAAATAGTAGGAATAAAATGGTGTGAAATACTGTAATCAAAAATGAAAAATATAAAATCATAAAGAAATTCTAATACACTTGTGGGTTGCTTAGAAGCAGGAAAAAAAAAGTAAATTGGATAAATTATTAATTATAAATTAGTTTTTCATCTGTAGGATTAAGGGGGAAAGAACAATTACAAAGGACATTTGTTACATGTCAACAAATAGATCCACTTGCTTTTAGTATCCAGCCAGGTATCTGATTTATTATATGGTTTATTTGGGAAGAAAACCTGTTTTGATTACTTTCTGCAAAAAATAAAATTATTTTCCCTAAAACATAATTTACAATATTATATGCAGATATGTGACAGTGAACTTTTCCTTCTACCAACACAGAATCAGAGTTCTAGTTATCATCTCACCCCATAAGATACCAAAATGATTTAGATTAGAAACTTAGAAACTTTTATAAAATGACAAGAAATTTTCATTGCAAACTGGTGCATGATAGCAATCTCATATATTCCTAGCTGTAGAACATAGATGTTGAAAGGACAAAGGAGATGGAAGATCTCCAAAACATGTGGATTTTGACCGATAAGGCAGCATGTTTTTTTGCTGCTATCTGTGAAGGGGAAAAAAACCCCGAAAAACACATATGTTTGTTTTTATTGGACTAATGTATCACAAATTAAACTGACTCTTTTAGTTGTGTATATGTTTTGCGCTCCATAGAGTGTAAGCATTTCAAAAATATGGGGAACTGGCTGAATGCCTTCCTAACCTTGATAATCCAGCAGCATCAATTTCTATTCCACTTTCCATATTTACCATCCAGAAAAAGTACAAGAAATCCCCCCTAAAAGATGTTTAATACTGTAGGACATTTACTAGTACTGTTCATGAAAAAGAAGAAATTACTTCAATTATAATCCTTATCTTGCATTACAAGAGTTCTGCATCTGCAGAGAAAGGAAGGTCTCATACATTTTGACATTAACAGACAATAATACACTGTCTGTCAAGGAAGTGTAATTTGAAATTCCATTTCTTAGCAGGAGTTTTAGCTCATTCATTAATGGAAACTTTATTGAGGTAAATAATACAGGAGTGACTTTTCCCCCCCCCTCCCTTTTTGCTGCAGTTGCTCAGTTGTGATGCTTAGAATTAAGAGAATGTGCATCCCTGGACTGAAGTGGCGGTGACCTAGTCACTACGCTACAAATATTAGGTGAAGCTTCAACAACAAAGAGTAATTTCTGTTTCATTTTCCTTTCTTCTGTTCTAGGAAGACTATCAATCGGATAAAAGTACATTCCCTGGTGGCAGGATTAGGGAATAGATTGGATGTTTATCTTACTCTTGGACTTGCCATGGCTGGAAAAATTCAGACATCATATTTGATAGCACTTTCTTCTCTATTTGGATATCTGTTGTTATGGTGATAGTTCTAGGAGGAAACTTTAATGAGGATGACTTGAAAGCTTTGATGTGTACAGCACAATTATTTTTAACACCTCATAAGAAAAGGTGACAGTCAGTTAGTACTGCTCCTGGCTAAAGATGCATCATTATATCAGCTTTCATGAAAACTACCCAAATTTCTATTTGTTATGAATCTGTAACACAGTGTTGAATACAAATATGTAATAAAAAGGATTTGGAACAACAACATGCCTCCCCCCCCACCCCTCCCATTTTCTTACAAAGGATATAAGCTGCTATTCTTAGGAACCTGGTTACAGTAAAAACTGACTTTGTGTACACAATACAAATTTTAGACTATCTGTGTCGCTCTTTTGTGACACCCCAAGAACTATCCAGCATGATCTCTCATATCCAAAACTAAGCTGTGAACAAATCCACAAACCCATATCACCCAGCCTGCAGACACATTGCATCACCCAGACTTGTTCACCTGCAGGGGAAAAGCGTTAGAGACACGAGAGCTTTCGGCCTGGACTATTCCATCTGGGAAGGACTTGATGTTCATCACAGAGCTTGACTCACACGTTGTGAAGAAAGGCATTTACTTACATAGTCATCATAGGCCTCGTGTGCGGGCGGTGGGGGCGGTCTGTAACCCGGGACGGATGGGGCGCCCCTGGCTCGAGGGGTGGGGACTCCCCTGGCCACCGGCGGGACAGGGAGCGCTCCCCGCGTCACTGGCGCTCCTCGGGGTGCTTGGGCACCTCGTCCAGGCAGAGGGGGAGGAATGGCACCGCCACGGCCCCTGCGGGGAGCAGAAAGGAGTGATCACTCCGGCGTGTACGAGGGAAGACATGCACGTGCTGCCCCATTTAAAAGGCTCTCACTTTTTACTGCTATTTAAAGCATCATATAATTCTGGGGTTTTGGCAGCTACAATGTCAAGCACTTTTAGGCAATATCTCAGGCAGAACTCATATTATGGAAAGGCATTATTTTTAAACCATCCAGTGTCTTTTGCACCTGATCCTCTTGGTACTTGTACTAATAAAATTCTGAAACATTGTAATTCACAGGGTTGCAGAATTACTCCAGAGCAGTTCCAGAAGAAAAAAATGAGGAACCTCCTCTGCTGCTTTCAAACAAGAGCAGCCATCACTCTCATTTTCATGCTTATTGGTGGGTGGGAGAAATGGATTGGCAGAAGACTGCAAGACAGCAGCAACTTGCAAGTCAAAGTAGAGGAAGAATATAAAAGGAGATGAATAACTTTTTTTCCTGCCTAATTTAGTTCAGCACGAAGGATTGGTAGTGTGGGATTCTAATTTCCCCCACTGCACAGAGAGAGTAGAGCATGGAAAGAGGTTTAGCATCCTCCTGGCTATTGATGCTGTATCTCCCTCACTGTACAAATTAGTAAGTCAGAAGAAGCTGTTACTGCTTAAAAAGACTTGTATCTCTACCATATGAGAAAATAGAAGAGGGATAAATCAGGGTAGCAGTCTGCTAGTTTTGCATCAGAGCAGTATGCTCCTGGGTATGCTTTTTGGAAGACTGTGAATGCCAGGTATATAGGTATATTTGTATATACACACAGTATAGCTGTAATATGTATAAAAAGTTACTATTTGGCAAATAAAGTTCCACATAGACTATGTGGCCTTCTCTGACTACACTATTATTTTGACCAAAAATTTTATGCTACTGACCATACTGCCTTAGTACTAGCATAAAAGTATTCTTCCTTAGAAATATCCTTTTCCTGTCTTCATAATCTGCTCTCAATTGTTGTCACCCACTGTACCCTGTGACTGTAGATCAGAAAATCTGGAACAATATAGAGAAATATTTTGTTTTACTGACCAGGATATGTATGTAACTGGTGATTCTTTTTTTCCTATGGGTTTTTTTACAATTGCTTACATCATCGTTCAGGTTACCGCACCTTGAAGGAGCTGCAGGTGGCACACGGATCCCTCTTCCTCGAATGCCCCGTCCACGTGATGAATCCTCAGAACCGTTCAAATACGAAAGTTCTCTCAGCTGCTCCTGGCGAATTTCATCATTATAATCCTGAAATACAGAAGGTGAAACTTTCTGAAACTTTGTGTTTTGGCTGAGCTGGCAAACCACTCAAACCAGAAATTCTGTGGATGGTATTTCAGTGAATTGTTCTGCATTATCACTGGTATGCTGAAAAATTGTACAAGTGAAGTGGACAACTACCTGTAATAGATGGACAGAAAATTGTACATGTATGGGTAGTGAAAGTGGTCATCAAGAGCATGAACATGCAAAAAAACCCACAAAAGGCACAGAAAGCATAAACACAGAGAAGTGTATCTGTATGCAAAAATGCAAATGGACTTTCACATACAAAAGGTACTATTTTCAAGAGACTTGTAATTAGGAAAACAAAACAAAAAAAAAGCATGTTATTTTTGGCAAACCTCCCTGGCTACCTTTATGCACTTAAAACACAAATTCTACCTTATATTGCACATTAGTATGACTGGATGATTTAATTCAATACCAATTAGCATCACTGAATGTAGCCTGCACTTTGTATATACTGAAAGGAACTCTCTCTTTAGGATTCAAGTAACAAAGCTATGTTTACCATTAAAAAATTATTAAATTAAATAAAATAGGCCCATTCCAAGTCAACAGGGTATCAACTTCAGCACTGCAATTTCTGTTGGCTCAGTAAACAGAACACAAGATGAACTTCCTTTCCTTATTGACACAAAATAGAATCACAGACTCATAATATGGTTTAGGTTGGAAGGGGCCTTAAAGATCTAATTCCAAGCCCCCTGACATGGGCACCATGTTGACTTCCTCTTCATTGGAATTCATGATTGGCAGAGGTGATATGTCTATCAGGGCCTTCCAGGGCTCTATCCCACTGCACTCCACCGAGCAGCTCCCTGAAGAGACCAAAGTCTGCTCTCCTCAAGTCCAGGCCAGACCCTGCTGTGCACTCTCCTCGCTGCCCTAAGGCTCTTGAACTCCTTCATTCCAGGGTCACTACAGCCCAGGCTAGCCTTGAGCTTCACCTCCCCCACCACCCTGTTGGTGAGAACAAAGTCCAGCATAGACTGTCTCCCCAATGGCTTCTCTAGCACTTGGAGAAGGAAGTTATCTTCAATGTATTCCAGGATAACATTTGCTCTGCTCTGTTGTCCCTCCAACAGATCTTGTGGACGTTGAAGTCCTCCATGAGGAAAAAGGCTTGTGAATGTGAAGCTGCTCTTTTTGTCTATAGAGCGTCTCATCCACTATAATGCATAATAATGGACATGTTTACTTAATGTTTGTCCAAATTCCTTTGTCAGAATTCCTTTATTTTTAGCTTCCTTCCATTTCATCCAGCTTTCTATGGGCTGATCACTGTACTAAAAGTCCACTGCAGCAGGCAGCTCACTGGCAGCACAGCTGTGTGACAGTTAATTATTCTTTCAAAACAGAAAGGATTATTGCCTTTCAGCTCTTCTGTCCTTCCATCCTTCCACAGGCACCTGCCATTGACTGTCATGCAAAGACCTGAAAATGCATTACAAGTGACACCTCTTTTGGCCAAGCAAAGAGGTGAGCTGGAACTGAGGCCTTGCTTGTTCCTTCTCCTTCCTAAGGAGGTCCAGGAAATCTGTTTAAATATATGATCCCGATCCTGCTCTGTTCTAAGAGTGTAGGCCTGGTCACCATTTCCTTTCTAAATTTCTAGAGAGCATAGCTGGAGAAAAGTTGATATTTGAAATTCAGAAAAGAACCCCATCTATACAGTATAGTGCGTGATAATTGCAGCACAGCTGTAATTAAAAATAAAATTATTCATTTTGTTAGCAAATACCTACTTAGCTTATAAAATAGATAATGGTTTTCATTTCATATCATGCCCAAATCTTTTTAGCACATTTTTCTATCCGACTAACACTAATGGTTATAAGCCAAAGACATCTTCTAAATCAATGTGCTCTGTAAAATACAGAGGGAAAAACACAGAATCAATGAGATCACATTTACAGAAATTATTGGAAGAGGTACCATCTACTGTACCCTCTTAACATCATCTGTTATTCATACTGGCTTTACATGTATTAGGACTTCAAACTTGCTGATTGAGTTTACCGTCCAGATTCCAGAACTTCATTAATAATGTAGGTACATTTTGTAAGAGGAAAATATGGATTAAAAAAAAAAAACAAACTGAAAGAAAGAACTTGCAAACCTGAAAGGGACAGAAATTGGAATTTCTATGTTGCTGCTTTAACCTTGCTCTTTTGGAATATTGCTGTATAAATGAATTCTACTAGAAATTGCCTCAAAAAAACCTATCCCTCCCTCAGGTAAAAATATAATTTAAAATCTTAGTATCGACAAAATAGAAAATCCATATCAAATTCGTAATATGCAACAATATCTGCAAAACATCACCATTCTGTTATGCAATGCCCTTAGTTTTAGTGGGCAGGTTATTTGCTGCACATTCAGTTAAGAAACTGTATTTTGAAATGACAAGGTAAAGACAGCAAAGTACTCCCAAAGAAAGTCTCTTGACATAGAATGAATTAATTCTCTGTCAAGGGACAGGTCTCTTGAAAGAGAATTATTTAATTAAAAATATAACCCTATATAGATAATTTATCTTATGGGCTCCTTAAAAAGCATAGGAAGGATCATAACTTCTAAACGTGAAACCTGAAATTTTCAGCAGAAATGCTCATTTTGCATCTTCTATTAAACAGAAACATAACACTGAATTAATCTTTCATAGCTGCTACAAGTATAGCTAGTCAGGGTATCTATCCTGATGAATATTTAATTGCATCTGAGTTCAGAGCCCAGCATATGAGCAAAATTATGCTGCTGATGTTTCATATATATCTAGTTCCAAGAAAGAGTACATGATGTTTCAAGACATACCTATACTGAATGAAATACAAGGAAGTAGCTACATACTACAGTAGTATATTTTGTTTCAGGAAAAAAACCAAAAAACAACTAATTTTTTATGTTAAAAATAAGCTCATGAAAAATGTCCTGTACTTCATAGCTTTTCTTACAGCTTTCTAATAGTTTTATAGCTATTCTTATAGCTGATAATCTACATTAACCTATATATTTTGCTCCTGTTTATATCCCTAAAGACATTAACAACTACAAACAGCTTTTTCATTTACTGCTGATAAGAAGGCTGCAATCGACTTGTATCATGGTGGCCACTGTTTAATAACTGTGAGCTAACCACCCATGCCCACGACTATTCACCTAAACATACACCTTGACTTTAGAAATGTGAAGGATTTTCAACAACAGCGAAGTTGTAGCACCCAGGGCCACCATAAATTGCCATGTTTATGTAAATGCCTAAAAAACCAAATTACATGTTTAGATAAAACATTCAGTAGTCCAGAAAACATCAACATGTTTACCCCAAATTACCACAATTATGTTTATTAATGAAGGTTTGGAGTGAATTATTAGGTTGGTTGCCTTGACCGTTGTAGGAACAAAGGAAACCCACGTGCAGGTTTTCCAATGGAAATCACAGTCTGGCTCATGGCAGCTCACCCCCTGGCCCTTCTGAAAGCACTGACAGGAGGTGCAGCAAAGAGGGGAAAGCACATAAGCTGCTAGAGAACTCAGTAAACCATTTTGGTAAAAAAAGCACAAGGCATGATGCAAGTTGCAAAACGTGATGTGAATTAAGAAGAACATGTAGTGACAAGGAAAAAGAGTTAATAAAGAAATGAAAGAGTAAGGCATAGAAAGACCAAAAGGATTTGGGGAATATATATCTATCATTATCATAACAAAGGCTCATGGAAGTCAAGGATAAATCAATCCCTTAAGGACTGTGATCTCCTGTCCTGATGTACTATGCCCATTTAAGTTCTATTATAATTCTATTAATAAATATCATTACCCTTATCTGTGACAGCTGAATTTCATTCTTACCAGATAGTTAGGGGAAGAGTAATTTAGGTTACATTCAAACTACATTAAGAATGCAGAGTTATACATGTCAAATCTAAAATGATAATCACAATATTTCACACTGACAATTTTGAAGCATGAATAGGGCACACTCTTTCATTCCCATGCACGTAATATCCTCTAAAGCTCTGTGTTGCCGGCACAGAGCAGCACTACATTCCCAGACGTATGTTTGCCCATCCTGCCACACTCCCCTCCTGTGCTCAGGCAGCAGAAAGGGAAGAGATGGATTTTGACTCCTGCAGCATTTCTGCATCCTGCCCAGCTTCTCACATAAGCAAAAGATGGCTCTGTGTACTTGCACAGATTCAGTGAAGCTAGACATTCTCCCCTAAATTCTGTTGGCGCTGCCTTGGGGCTATTTTCAGGCAGCTTAAATTCCAATTAGGCTAAAAATTCCACTGAGTATATGCTTCAGAAAACTCAGACAGAAAATGGGACACAGAAGACACTGTGAGTTTTAGGTGGAGCTAGGTGATGGGACTGTAGCCCTTTTGTTTTGTTTGGCTTTAGATACACTCTAATTTTGGACACTAAAAGAGACACTGTCCACATGGCCCCTTCTGTATATGAGGAAGCACTAAAAAACACAGTGAAAATAACGGGTGATGAGGAGCTCCTGGAGTCCCTGCATCTTTGTGTTCTCTGTGGCCTTACAATGGTAAACAGTGCTATCTTCAGCTTCAGAGCATAGTGAGAACCACTTATCTGGACTCATGGGGTCAGGATCTGCAGTTCAGGACACTGAAGAGGCCAAGAACCCTGGAATTCCCACTTTTTAGTTGAGCGCTTTAATACCAGGCTGTTACAAAAAAGAATAGTACTGGCTGCTCAGTACTCAAAATACTTGACAAACTAAATCCTGAGTTGACAAGAGATGTTTGGCATTTCCTGTTACTTTTTTATATTTCAAAATCCTGTTCTCAGACTCCAGTGTACTCAAATATAAACATATTGAACTTCTTCCTGCACATGTTGATAGCATTTATCAGTGTCAGGTTAGGAAACTGATTGTTTCCTAACTAACTAACTAACTGATTGTTAGAACAATTGTGCCAGGTAGATTGCCACCTAAAATTTGGGTGAGACAGTGCCTGAGGTGGGCATGTAAATTAATTGCTACCCCTGGTATCAATCCAGCCTGAGGGAATGAATAGATTGAGAGCAGCCCTGATGGGAAGGACCTGGGGGTGCTGGTAGATGAGAGGCTGGCCTGGCAATGTCAACTTGCAGCCCAGAAAGCCAACCCTATGCTGGCCTCTCCCAAAAGCAGCGTGGCCAGCAGGGTGAGGGAGGGGATCCCGCCCCTCTGCTCTGCTCTGGTGAGACCCCACCTGCAGTGCTGCATCAGCTCTGGAATCCTCAGCACAGGATGGACATGGGTATGTTGGAATGCATCCAGAGGAGGGACACCAAGCTGATCAGAAGGCTGGAGTACCCCTGCTATGAGGAAAGGCCGAGAGCTGTAATTGTTCAGCCTGGTAAAAAGGCAGCTTTGGAGTGATCTAATTGTGTCATTCCAGTACCTGAGAGAGCATATGAGAAAGATAGAGAGACTTCTTAAAAGGCCACAAAATCACAGCACTACTTGCAAACTGGAAAAGGAGGTTTAGATTAGTTATTAGGAAAATAATCTTTACTGTGAGGGTGGCAAAGCACTGGAACAGGTTGCCCAGAGATGTTGTGGATGACCCATCTCTGGCAGTGTTCAAGGCCAAGTCAGATGGGGATCTGAACAACCTGGTCTAGTGGGAGGTGGTTGGGACTAGGTCCAACTATAAGGTCCCCTATAACCCAAGCCATTCTATGATTCTATAACTGCATCCTTAAGCTTCATGCATTGTCTTCCTAATGCTAATTTGAAGTCTATTGCAAACATGAGATTCATCTGTAGATGAGCCCAGGCCAACCAAACAATCCCTACAAAGTTCATCAGAACTGTGGGAACTGGCTCTAGCCCACCTTCCCTGGGTGTCCGATGGGTATGGCACATGTTCTCCACAGTGTATAGGGGAGCTCAAACCCCACAGATGTTTTCATGTTCCTAGATAGCACCCACTCTCCTTAATCCCATTTTTAATGTATATGCATGGTTTCCTGGTTACCTACAGTCAAAGCCATCTGTTAGGATGACTCTGCCCATTCACAGATTGTTCTGGTTATCACACTATAGCACAGGTGCCAGGCAATGATGGGTTTAGATGGACAGCCTGCACTGCACCACAAGCAACAAAGCTTCTGCCAAAATGACTCCAGGACTGCATTAGTAACACATGCCTCTTTGCATTTGCCCATATACACTGGCACTCAAGTAAGGCCATTTTGTATGCATGTAGTTCTCTGGCAGACCCCAATAAATACATAAAAATATAAATATAATCCATCTGAGCCCAAGGAAGAAATTACTTTCTCTATGCAATCAGCAACTTAGCCAGATCCATTGCCATAAATGTTATGCACTTTCACTTGCCCTGTATGCAGAAAGGTGCTGTCTTTACCTGCTCACAGTCTGCCAGAAAAATAAACCTTAATTGTGTGGATCATCCTTAGAGATTGAAACACATAAAACAGACCATACATTTCTTTCAGTAGCAGTTTGAATGTGTTGCAGCCAATATGTGTTTCAGCATCTAAATGCCTGTGGGCAGAAAGCAAGCAGACATAAGCTAGAGCCACGTACACTTGCCTTTGAGGTTAGTTGACAGCTGGGGGATTTGTCAGCTTGCCACAGAGAGCACTCACCCAAGCGTGGATGTCATTTTTCTCTTTGAGCATGCACAATTAAATCTGCCTGGCATCATCACCATGGGGCACCGCTCTCTACAAGCAGTGTGGAAGGGAGGGGAGTGTTTGCTCCTCAGTATCTGAAGAGAAGCTGCCAATCCCGGGGTGGAAACTGTACATAGGCAAAGTGCTAAGAAACTTTGACCCAGATATTTCAGTCTTTGACAGAACAGAGCAAAATATGTCTCAACTAATTGTATAATCAATTTAAATTTTGGTTTTCATACTAAAGAAACCTTTCAACAGAAGATCATTGCAGTTTACATGGAAATGCTGTTAACCACAGAAAATAATCACACTGAAGATGGGTGCATGGCTTTTGAAAAACTTGCAGAAGCCTGTATTAAATTTCAGCCAGTTACCCCTCAATTTGTTCCACCCCTCTTGCTCACAGGCCCCACACAAATGGATACTGTGGTCTGTAATTCATTCAAATGATAGCTATGCTGCCACAGAAGTTGGTTAGCTGATAGCTCCCTATCCCTGAATTTAATTTCAAGTGAGCTCTGGCTGTCAGAGACTTGTGCTTATTCACAGCTGTCACTTGAAAGAGACTTTTAAGGGAATTGGTGATATGAACAGAGGCCATACAGCAGGCTACAGGAAGGGTAGTGTAGCCAACTAATCCTAAAAAAATTGTTATGTATTCCTCCTGGATGTTTACACTGACTTCTAGGAAGGAAGGGATGTGACATGGCTGGTGTTCCTCCAGGAAAACCCAGTTGCTTCAAAGGAGGCAGGGAGAGGAGTAGAACTGTCACTGTTCTCCAGCTGGTTGCTGAAGCTCTGCTGCTAGTGAGATCATTACACGCTCTTAAGGCTGGACTAACAGTCTGCTATAATTTACTTTGAAACCGACACAGGTAACAAGCTATACAGACTACATATGCAATTTTTTTTATCCCAGCTATGCCAGGTGAGACCCAGTTTGCCTCCTGCTAAACCACTGCTGTAGGTTTGCAGCTCCCTAGACAAGGACAACAGGGACAACAGCAGCCAGCAAAATTCAGACATTTTATTTTTTTTTTTCCCCTTGTTTAGTGTGCCTGTCTCATCCACAGGGTACAGCCACACTCTCTCAGTCCCATGTGGCACAGTAAACAAAACACGCTGCTTGACCTGAGGAGACTAGAAAGGGCAACCAAGAACCAGAAGTCTGGGCATGAAATTATCTTACTACAGGTCTGTGGAATGCCCTTTCTTTTACATTCAGAATGTAAAAGAATCATTTCAGAACTTTAAAAAATCCCATTACGTTGTAATGCATTAGTTTGGTTTATATTGTGTTTCACTGGATTTGTGATGTTTTCTTCCCTGTTCCCCTTGGGAACTGTAGCCCGTGGTTTGTCCCTGCTCTGCTGCACCCATCCCCCACACTGGAATGTAACCCAACTCTGTTCCACTCCCACCTTATCCCTGGCTGGGCAGTGGCTTGTCCCTGCCTCTGGGCCCTGCCCCCTGGGAAAAAGCCCCAGGACAGCGGGGAGGAGCTCTCTCTGGCACAGGCGAGGACGGGAAAGGAGCTAAGATAGCTCTGGACCAAATAAAGCTATAATTTCCCCCCCTCCCCGGACAAAGAGCAGGCTCTTGCCTTTTGCCATTGGCAGTCATCTGGGTCTCTCTAAAGAACCTCCACAGCATTAGGTGATAATCTGTACAGGTTGACAGCATATAGTACATTGGAACTGAACTTGATACACGACACAGGAACTAGTTTTTAAATCAATTTTAGAGTCTTGTTACTAATTGCAGTACAGGATTATGATAACATGAGCTATCCTTGCAGTAAGGACTGACTTGGCAAGCACTAAGCCTATTTTACAGATGCAGAGCAGAAATTTCTTAATAATTTTGCTAGCATATACTGAAATCTGTTAACAACCATAAGTCAGGAGATAAAGCATATCTTAAATCTCAGTTACCATAGACCCAGCTGTAACATCCTGGGAGCAGAAGCTGGCAGAAGGGTGATTCATTATAGTCAGCACTCTCTTGACACAGAGGAGCTGTGGGAACTGTAGCATGGCCTATGTGTTTGGTCCTCCATTTTTCTAGAAAACTGATTGCTCCAGACCAGCCCAGGTTCTCGTCTAGCTTCTGCTGCATGCAGGACCCTTTAGGAACCCTGAATATCTGTTTGATCATCCCATTTAGCCAGTCGGTGTCTGTGAAATTTTTTTTTGTAGGCTTAGAATAAAGAAGACCACCCAGCTCACTGATGACTGGAGCAGCATTGTCTCCACTCCTGATGGCACTGCACCAGAACCATCACTGCCTGGCACAGCTGCTCGGCAGAGAACAGACTGGTGGCAAAGCTGGACTGACAGCAAAGGAAAGGATGGAGACAGAAACTCTTTCTGGGAACCTCAGGCTGCCACAAGGGCTTGGCTTTGGAAGGCAGCAGCAGTGCCTTGGCATTTTCTCTAGCCAGAGGTTGAGACAGAAAACACAGTATCTCTCTTTCTTATGCACTCCTCTTACACAGCAATCTGGCTAACCTAAACTAAACAGCATAGCACATCCCATTCAGCGCCAAGACTTTTGCATAGCAGGGGGGGAAAAAAGATACATGCTGGGAAGATGGTTTGTAATAGCATCATAAAAATACAAGAGCAATTTTCACTGCTGGAATCAAAGATATTTTCAACCTGCTTGGTTTGAACTGCTATAATCTAAATTAGTTTCATTGCTGATAGATTTATGGATAGCCAGTGTAACAGTACAGAGGACAATCACAGCAGAACAAGCAGGTATAGGAGGAGAGCCCCTCTCCATATTAAATTCAATAGGCATGAGGAAAAGAAAGTGAAGGATGGTGCTATTGAATCCCAGGGTCACTGTCTGAACTGTCACAGAAATGAAAAATATTAAAATAATATACTTTTAGCTTTTTGAAGTTTATGCCTAACTTCATGTGAGAAAGAGTAAAAATATATAAATGAATTTAAATATAGTGAAAGGAAAAGAAACATATCAAACAAAAAAAGCTGAAATCATGGCAGTGGAAAACCAAAGCAAATGGCAAGCTCAAAAATTAGTGACAAATATGTATGTTTAAAGCAGATGATTTAATAATTCCATTAGAAAGGTATGCATCAGATGCCAAATGTTTTAAGTTTGGTTTTTTTTTCAGAATGAGATCTGAGACAAAAAGAAAGATTATTATGGAAATAACAAGGAGTTTCAAGAGGTCGAAAATAATTTACAAGGGAAAGATTAGACCATTAGACTGCACCAAGTACAGATATACTCATTCCCAAGTGTCTCTGTGCTCTCCTTAAAATACATGGTATATGAAAGATTAGAAATGAAATGTATATAACTGAGTAAGCAATTAATGTGGCCAGATCTAGGTGAAAGTACTGTTAGAGTTTCAAGCTAAACAATTTAATATATAGCATGATAAAAATGTAATCATTCCTATATTATTTATTTAAGTTGAATATATTTTGTTTTACTATTACATAAACTCTTTAAATAAGTTTATCCACCAGGATATTTATAATGTATCCTCTTTTTCTCTGTAGCATGTGTTGAAGAAGGTTTTGAGGTATTGCAACAGAATTACCACCTTTTTTTAATTTTTTTTTCTGTTAACAGAATATCATCTAATTCCTGCTTATTACCAGATAGCAAAAAGTCTTTTTGCTTCTTACATTTGTTCATGGCTGCTGTGTCTACCCTATCCCTCCCCAGGTGACTGCACAAGAAGATCAGCTTCAGATCAAATACAAACTCTACAGGTTCAAGAGGAAAAGTGAAATACGTTCCCTGGCTGAAGGACTTGCTCACTGAAAACATCTGAACAGAAACAACTGAAGATCGAGCTCAACTATTAATCCAAGAAGTGGCAGTAAAGCAGAGGAAAAGATGTAGGCTGTCATGTGGAATGCTGACAGAAGACTTACAGGTAAAAAAGTCTATTTATAAACAACATCCAGAAGCAGAAAAACAGCTTCTAAACAGCTGCATTTATAGCAAGATATTCCATTTAGTACATGAGGGTCTGTATTTCATCCCAGCTTCTGCATTCACTCTAGTGTTGCTCTGAATATGATATATTCCTGCATCAGGTAACCCTAATGATATTCACTGAGCATAGAAGCAAACTGTATTCTCAAGAGGAAAAAAACACAGGCATATTGAGAGATGGAAATGCCATAAAAAGAAGTCAGACTTAACTATCATATTTCTACATGATACTAGATTCATTAGCATGCATCAGTGTATTTTCTTAAAAATGGCTTATTTTTCTTGAAACATAACATCATGGAATTTATTCTAAATGTTTAAGGAGTTTCATGATGATAATCTTAGCACTGAAGATTAAACTCCAGCTTCCTGATATACACACTTCCCATAATAAAAGAAAAAATAGTATTCAATACTTTTCTATCATTTCCAGGAAATGTGACCAGTAATTATACATGGCACTGAAATGGAAAAGAGGGGAAGACGGTAAAATGGGCTTGGAAAACACATGTTCAGTTTCTTTCCATTACACATTATTATACTGTTATAGACATATCAAAGTATTTTAAAAGTGACCTTACCTAGCTCCTTCTTACTGCACTCCATACAATTTTGCACTTCCAAACATTTAAACATCTTTTACTAATACTTATATTTTAAAATATTTCTAATATTCATATTATATATACATATATTTACAATATTTAAATAATGGCATATAAGAACATATATGGTTGTCCTCCCTGCTTATTATGAATATGCATCACTGAAATGTATCAAAATATCTAGGTCTCTTTGAAGCTACTAATCTGGACCCTTATCAAAGAAAAGCCTTAATAAATTTAATTCTGTGCTATGAGCCAGAAATCTACAAAAAGGGAATTATTAAGTTACTTTCTTTTTTATTCAAAGAGATGATTTTTTTTTTTTTTTCTTATAGCAGAAAACATGGTTACTGGGTGAAAGGAAAGAAATCCTCACTGAACTTTTTCCAAGGCAGATGTAATAATCTCTTTTATACAAGAACTACATTCTTCAGTCTTTCCTAAATAGTTAAAGCGACAAGTTTCTGTAACTATTTATTAAATCTGTGTGAAAGCAAATATAGGTATTTCAAATACTGCATATATTGATGACTGGTTATTAAGTCAATACTATTAAATAGTAATATGGGTAACAATATCCTGGCCACAAATTTCATTTCCTAAAGTCACAGTCTGAATTGGAATAGTGAAAATATGGTTGACTGATTAGGAAATGAGACTCAAAGTCTCACCTTTTCATTTTTAACCTCAAAATACAAGGCCAGATTGAGGAGGTGTTATATGAGTAAGCACAACTCCCATGCCCTGAAGAACTTTGCTGAGCTCAGTGCCACCTTAAAGGGACTCACTTATTCCATCTGGAAAGTGGATGCCAGCAGCTGTTAACCGAGTGCCACATAAGCTGAATTTTCCAAGCAGATTTTCCATTCAGCACAAATGTGGAATGTTTGTTCAGAGCCCATGTGTGAGTGCCACTGACTTCACCTGTGTTCAGGACTTCAGGGCAGTTACCTCACTCACACAACCCCACAAACACACCCAAACCAGGCACACAGAACCTCGCAGCCTGATGACCTCAAGTCTCACCCAATTTCACTGCAGAATCACAACTGGGGTTTGAAATCAGCCCTATGACAAATTGTGGAGATACAGGGGTTTTAGTCATATAGCTAAAAATGTGATTTCATTTATTTTTTATCTAAGAATAACAGGTAATGCTTAATAATCCTCAGCTGTGATGTGAATACAAGAAATTTTATTTGAAGGATGATTCCTTACCAATATTCTATACTGCTAGAAAGTCTGTGGTGAGCTACCTTAACATCAAAATATATGTAAATATCAGTCACCTCACTCTGCATGGTTTCCATCCAAAAAATTATATAGACTTACAGTGGAGTTATGTGGAACTGAATACAAGTGATTGTGAACCCATTAGTTCCAAATTATTATTTAATCATAATTAACCCAGTTCTATATTATTGATTTTAGAAGCATGGTGGAAATCTGTGCTAGACATTCCTTCTGGTTTTCCTTCAATTCAAGAAAAATGTTCTAAATTTAAATAAATGTTTCAAGTTTAGAATAACTAAATACCTCATCTTTCAGTATAATAATTCACTTCATCATAGAAAATATGAGTGGACACTAAAGAAATAAAAATAACTGCATCAATTGCTTTTTTGAAGGAAAGAGTGCTATAATTTGAATGATCTAATTTGTTTTCTTTTTTAATTCAAATGATCAATTATTTTAACTGAAATGCATT
The DNA here is from genome assembly GCF_015227805.2 of Hirundo rustica. NCBI lineage: Eukaryota > Metazoa > Chordata > Aves > Passeriformes > Hirundinidae > Hirundo > Hirundo rustica. The sequence goes on along the minus strand of NC_053452.1, from coordinate 90,736,058 downwards.
TAATTAAAACCAAAATATATTTAATTTGATTTAATTTAAAGTGTTTGCCATGTGTTTCAATGATTAATATGGATAGGGCCTGGATATCAGTGTCTCATTATGCATTTTCATTCAGCATAGCAAGCAAAGGCAAACACATATGACTTCAAGGTGCTGAGTATTCTCAGTTTCCAATGGCTGCAACTAATCCTACTTAGCAGCAAAGGTAGATTATTTTATTGAACTTAAGCTTTCCAGACCTGGGGTTTATGAGATTAAATTCTCCAATCCAGCTGTCTGCTGGGCAGGTTTCAGTAACCCCCAGTTATTTACACTCATTACCGCTTGGGCTAAGTGGTTTAGGTAAAAACCTCATGACTCCTGGATTCCTTAAACCTTCTATAAAAAACCCTGGGTTGAAAATTTGTGTCTGAACCTGAAATTTTGATGTCCAGGCTTTCCTGCTATCATGCCAGAGCATCACTAAGGCATGAAGAGGATTAACATACCCGATATTGCTGTTAAAAAGCCAGAGTTTTTTCATCACTCAACTTGGTGATTTCAGGGAAATCACTGGGAAATTTTAACTGTTCTCAAGTCTGCCCCTGTGGCTCTGTTCACCAGCATATAAGCCATTTAGCTACACACAATAACAATGAGAAGACAGACATCAGACACCTCTTCTTGCCTGTACTCTTTCCTTTGAGAATCTTTTTCTTTATCTCCGCTAAAAGAAGAATCTGACGCTAATTTCAAAAAAATGCTCTCTGGACAATCACCATCATCATGTTCATGCTAACTTCATGACTGTGAATTTACTTTTACTTTGAAATATTTGGAGAGCTCTGTCCTTTGTCTCAGGATTCTTCAATCTCAAGAACCCCAAAAGCAAGCCAATTCCAATCCTATACTTCCTTCTGTAGAAGAGGAGCAAAACAGAAGCAAAACTTTAATTCATTCAATTTCAAGTGGTTCTACCTTTTCTCTGGAGATTTTGGACTCTGCTGTAATAAACTGCTGCCCTTGAAAGTTTTTTATGCTCCTGAATTGTAGTAAGAACTATGATCCATATGCCTATGAAAAGGATTTTGAAGCAAAAGTAAACTGAGAGAGCTGTTCGAAGAACCTTTTTTAAATACTACAATACACGTTACCAACCAAGAGGTCAGTTTTCCTTTCTTACCAAGCATAGCCAAGAATTTTCGCAATATTTGGAAACCTCCAAACAAGTTTTTCTTAATACAAGCCCAGCCTTACAAATGACATATTTCTGCAATGGTCTGAGAAGTGCACCAGGTCTCTGCATTGTAAGTGGAAATTTCACCTGACTGATAGCCTTCAGGTGGGTTGATTTCAGATTGGCAGGGTTCAAGTGTCTGGGAGAATGTCTGTAAATATATCCGTTCTTGTTGAGCATGTAAGCAGAAACCCAGATATAAAGAAATTAAAGATATACTATAGAAATCTATCCAGTATCTTTTTCAAACACTCCAGGTGCTCTGCACAAACTAGGAGCACTTCACATTTCTCCAGGTTTTGTTTTATTGGCAAAGCAATCTTACCTTCATCTCTCCAAAGCCATTTCCCAGCACCAACTTAAAATATCCAGAACAAGGCAAAAGGCTGTATGTGCTACAGAATGCAATGAAATCCACCATCAACTCAGTTTTATGCAGTCAACATACTAATGTGAAAATGTTGCCTTTTCCCCATATCTTTTTTTAAACCAAAACATCTGATCAGAGCTCAGGGACTGGTGGAAGACTCAAGCATGACTAATTAGAGAATGTCTTCTGTATCCCATTGTGTCTCTTGGCATCATGTAATTTCAGAATTTTCTATTTCCCTGAACATCATTTACAGTTAGTAGAATTATAATTTTGTTTTCTGTTTTTGGAAAAAATCACTTGTTGCTTCCTGATTAACTGAATACCTCCATAACCCCATTAAGACATCAGATTATCAAGCACTGATGTGTATTTTTAAGCAGAAAATAATTTTTAAAAAGATGTGAGCAGGTGAGTTTGTATTTTCAAGGGTCTGGGAGCAGGCCCAGATGTTGTGATCAGTGGGCCAAAGTTCAGTAGGAGTGCTGTGCACCAGGGGTCTTTGCTGGGTCCAGCACTGAGTGGCTGGTACACCAGAGTGTTGTGCCACCATTCAGAGACATCCTCCTATGCTGAGAAATGGACAAAGAGGAACTTCATGAATGCAAGAACTGCAAAGTCCTACACCTGGGGAGGAATAATGTAGGCACCAGCACCTCATGGAGGCTCAGTGTCCTGAAAGCAGTTTCCTAGAGCTTTGCAGAAAAGAACTTTGGGGTTCTGGTGAACAATAAGCTCACCAGGTACGAGCAATGTGCCCTTGGGCCAATGGCATCCAGGACTGCATCAGGAAGAACACTGCCAGGATGTCAAGGGAGGGGATTATTACTGTCTGCTCAGCACTGGTGAGGACACAACTGGCTGTGCCTGGTGTTAGACTTCCAAGCAGAAAGACCCGGAGCTACTGGAGTGAGTCCATCACAGAGCCACCGAGATGATTAAGGGACCGAGACATCTTTCACAGGAGGTGAGGCTATGAGAATTGGGGCTGTTCAGCCTGGAGAGCAGAAGGCCTAGGGGGATCTCATCAATGTGTAAAAATATCTGAAGGGAGTGAATGAAGGAGAGGGAGCCAAACCCTACTCAGCAGTGCCCACTGATGGGAGAAGAGAAAACAACTGCAAATTTAAACATATGAAATTCAATCTGATCATGCAAAATTTTTAATTTTTTTTTTTTTTCCCCTTCTGTGAGGATTCTGAACAGTAGTACAGGTTGCCCAGAGATTTTGTGGCGTCTCCATCTTTGGAGATATTCAAGAGCAGTCACCACACAATCTTGGGTACCTGGAGGGGGTTGAACCAGATGACCTCTGGAGATCCCTTCCAGCTTCAACCACATTCTTATTCTGTGAAAGGAAGTCCTATGTTATAAATTATTTGATGGCTTAAGAGCAAGTTTCAGGTTCATACTAGGAATCCATGCAAAATTCTGCTGCTGAATGACTAATTTCTTATGCTGAATGACACACTCCCAAAATGTGGGCTGAAGTAATTTTGACAAAGAGTCTCTTCAGCTGTCATCACACTCTCCAACAAATGTAAATTAATTCACATTCACAGAATCACACCTCCTTTAAGATGCAATTTAATCTTCATAGTAGTTCTCTTTCTTTTAGGCCTGAGATTTCCTTGCCATGCAAGTTTCAGATCATCACATTAGAAAATGCCCAGCTAAGACTTGCTAGGGTTTATTGCAATGCTGTATTCTGTTACGGCAGCCTGCATTTACAGCCATGTTTTGAAAGCACACGGTCATGCAACCACAAAAGACTGGAAACACAAAAGACTTTTTGTACAGGGTTGTAAATCTGCTTGTTCCACACGCAATTGTGCGTGCCTGTACTTGTACACATCTTGTATTCACAAACACATATTTTGCAAGGAACTAGGGCGCATTGCTATGAAAATGCACTAGGATTTTTCAACATGGTATGCTTCCTTTTCCTGTTTCTAAGCACCGTTACAAGTCAAGTATCGAGCCTTTTGATTCAGCTCATAATCTGTTTCTAAACTACACCAATGAAAAGAAAACCGTAGTTTTTTTGGTTTTGGGGTTTTTTCTTTTTTTTCAGTTCACATGGCCATTTCAAATGCAAAAATGTTGATGAGTCATGCTGGGAGCATACAAATTTTTTGAAACTGGTATTTGGCATACACCACTGACAGCCAAAGAAACATTTTCACAGGCAAGCAGGTCTGTCTGCAGTTAAAGGTAAGATTTTAATTTGGAACTTATTTTTACCTTTTCCTTTTAACATCTCTGAATGATATTGAGGCAGCTTCATGAACAATTCACTTCCATGGCATGCAAAATCTAAGAAAGCCTAAGTGAATTCATACGCTTAAAAAATGCATTTAAATTTAAAAACAAACAATAAAAAAATTCAGCACTGGATTATGCAATTTGTTTCCTGGGAACAAAATCCATGGATTTTGTTTTGTCATTCCCGAAATGAAATGTATTCTAACTGTAAATATTTCTACTTTGCCAGTTGGTACATAAATATGTCTCTGTGCTGCCAAATAGTTTGTGGTTTCATTAGAGTTGCTTTAGAGCAACCAAGGGCTAAAATCTTGCTTTACGAGAAAACTTCAGGGTTTAAAACTAGAAAAGAAGAAATATGTGCAATATTTTCTATATAAAGTTCAAAAAATAGCTTTTATCTTAGCATAATTCTGATTTTCTAAGCCTACAGGCTACTCTAAGACAGGAGGAGTGCTAGAACATGATTTTCACACTAACCTATGAGAAAGATCAGATTATTTTTTGTCTCCTAATGGCAGCGGTTTTGTTTCTCATTGTGGAAATCTGATGCAATAACCTAATTATCTGCAAAACCAGTATCTTTGGAGTTTATCACCTATGGTTATTTTGGTCTGTGATTTGAATAGTTTGCTATTCAGCCCTGAGTGATGATGGGGAAAATACAGTATTTGCTCCAGTGAAAACTATGGAATCTAGTTGTCATCAGTGATATTACAAGCTACCTTCTAAAGCAGATGTTGGATAGTGAATTTCCTGCATTAAGACAGCAGAGTACTGCAACACTCAGTACAACAGATGTGCAAGTTATGAAAAAATGCTCATCCATTTAAGACACTGATGTGATTACATAGATTTTTGAAGAAGTATGATATAAACCAACCAATATTATCAGTACTACTCATTTTAACACAGATACCAAGTCTGATACAAAATTACTGTTTATATCTTCCACATTCATCTGGCACAGACCAAAAAGATGCAGTAGCAAACCAGTTCACCAATTCCTGATTTGAAATTAATTACAGGGTTGAGTACTAGCACAGTCCAGTGCCACAGAAATGTCTAATAAAGTTTTCATAATTACACATTTTTTTTCCCCATGTATGCTTGCATTCTAGACACAGTATACAGCTTTGCTGAGGATTTATGAAGGTTAAAGGGCGAAAGGAAAATGGATCTCAAACACACTGCCTTTCAAAAGGAAAATTTCATTGCAGTGGCTTACATCTGGATCACATCCACAGATTTTTCTTTCTCTCATTATCCCACTAAAAAGAGAGTTTTTTAGTTGTGTGAACCATCCCGTAACAGACTGTTCTTTGGTGTTTTTTTTTTTTTTCATTTCCTGGAAGAAAAGATTAAGTTCTATATGATGGATAATATGGTAATTATTTTAAAACATATCAAATTTACAATATGCATTTCTTATCAGACAAATTCAGCTTTTTCAGTGTCACTCAAGCCTGAATATAATACCATGATAATGATGCTTTTTGCTCTTACCCTGCATCATTTAATGTCCATTTAAGCTTTGAGATAATGAAATGCTTAAGGAAGAGGTTTTCATTCACTGTTTAGCATTTTCTGCTTATGATTAAGTACACATGATTACACTGTTGCACTGATTGATGCCGATTCCATATGAGGACATTTGGTAGCAATTATGTTTGGTTAAAGTATTTAATATTACATGTCATTCCTCTAGGCTGAGAATGTAGTACTATTTTAAACCTTGAAAACATCAAACAATAAAAACCATATATATATGTTTATGTGTTCATATACATACACACATGCATATATAATCGTGCATATATGAGAAAAATGTTCATAATATGAAAAGACTTCCAGATGATTTGTGTGTTATTATACATATGCATTCTTCTAGAGAATTTGTCTTGTCTGCATAATACAAATAGGAAAATGGAAAAATATTAATCAATCTTCTAATATATGTTTTTAAGAAAGAATTCTAATGACTTAGTGATTAGCCTCTTTTTTAAAGCCACAAATTTTTTTTTCTTTTAGCTCTCTGCTGATAAGATTATACTTACTTGAACAACTTAAATGAGCTTTTGCTATCATAGTACCCATATTGAGACATTAGTTATTTGAAGAACAGCATTAAAAGATCACTACTCTGTATCAAATACAATTATTATATCAGAATTGCCATAATAGAGGAATCTGAAAAGAATGAGTTTTTGTGATATCACTGTAACTAAATGTTATTTCGATCATCTATTGTGCACTTACACATAATGCTCACATTCTTCTTTGTGAGTTTTATTTTAGTATTTATTTTCTCAAATATTTATTTATTTATTTATTTATTTATTTATTTATTTATTTATTTTCCAGCTACACTAACTGGCACCGCTCTGCCCTGCAACAGGCAAATGGCTCCAAGCGTATTCTCATTTGCACTATGTAAAGTTGATACTACAGTTGGAGTTTATTTGCATTTATGCAAATCAAAACTAAGAAAGAAACATAGTTAGGACTTGTTGACTGACCCTTCTTCTACAAGTTAATTTTTAAAATTGCTTCCAGTTTTGCAGGCATTTAAAATCTGAGTAAACATGTAAATAAAGTAAACATCTAACTGAGTAACATATGGATGTGCAATGTCTGTCTCTGCCTGAAAGTGTAAATATATTTGTCTTCAAAATAAAATATGCCTAAAATATGAGAATATGGGAATGTTTTTGAAATATGTCCTTTGGCAGCAATATTTATGTGAATGTGCAGGAATTTTCTTTAAGAAAGACAGGGTAATAGTAGATAGAACAAAGTCTTTTAGAGACCATCTAAGACAGTCTTTCACTAAACTGGATAAGAGTCTTGAGTAGACTGGAAACCTTATAGCAGAAAATGTCCTCACACAACGACAGGTATGTAGTATCTGATCTATCAACCTATGTTTTTATTTTGCTTCTGGTTTTGATGTTTTCTTGGTACTTTCCAGTATGATAGGCATATATAAAGTCAATCAATTTGCCTTATTGTTATAGTTTTAATTTTAAATTGGGCAGAAACACTAATTAATGTAGTGGTTTTATGTTTATTAAATTTTGGTTTTGGTATTTTTTTTTTTTTGTGGGAGAGAGACTAGGGGAAAAACAAAGCAGGTTTAACTTTAAAATTAACAAATAGTTTATTAACATATACTAAAAGAATAGAAAAAAAAAGTTGGAAAAAATGAAAATAGAATGAAACTTTAAAAATACTTTTTAAAATAAATTGTTTCCTTTTAAAAATAACAATATAAAGAGACAAAACTTGTAATTTTTAGTTAGTTTTATTATTTGAAAATAGTTTTTTATTAATTTATTAGGGGAAGAGTATTTTTTTGAGTTATGGATTTTACTGACAACTTAGAACAGTTTTTTTGTGGGTTTTAAACTGCTACAAAAATAATTGCTTGGAGAAACTTGCTTTTGTGACTTTTTTAGGAGCAGTTTTTTAAGCTGCTGATGGGTTATGGGTTTTAGACTTTTGCATACTGGGGTGTCACTTTTTAAAGATAAATAACTTTAAAGCATAAGGATTTTTTATTTTAAGGTACAGAGATTTTTTTAACTTTTTTACTGGTGCAGGGGGCTTTTTATTTTTATTTTTGTTTAAGCATTTTGTAAGACATTACTTAGTTTATTACAAACACTTTTCCTTAAATTTACACACAAATTAAAACAATTATTTCTCTAAATGCATATTTTTTTTATGATTTAAAGGAATGACAAATATAGACTTTATTTTTATGGCTTAAGTAAGAATAGAACAATTAACTTTTTAACTTTCTGTTTTAATAGTTTTTTTACTTTTGCTTTATTGACTTTATTTTGCTGTTTTTTATGTTTATTTTGTTTTTTTTTTTAACTCTTTTAGAGAAGGGCTAAGCTTTGGAAGCTTTATGTTGTTAAGAAAGAGTTAAATTTGCTTGCAGTTTGGTTTTTTTTTTTTTTGTAGCTCGTGGTGTTAAATGTTTAAGGCTGAGCTGATGAGGGAGGAAGAACTTACAGAAACATCAGAGATCAGAGCACTCGAGCAGTCTAGAATTATAAAAAAACTAGGCAAGATCATAAATGCTTTTTTAGCCCACCCCTCGGTGTAAATCAGGGTGGCTTTAGCTTAAATAGTGCTTATAGCTTTTATTAGGGCTTAGCAGAGATCTCTCCCTGCTCTAGGGAAGTTTGGAGAAAGTAGCTGTTGCAAAACAGCAACCTCTCCTTCCCCCCCTTCACTTAGGAGCTGATGGAATCTAGCTAAGCTTTAGGTCAGCTCCCCCCGCCCCACACACAAAAAGGGAGGGAGCAGCAGGCCCAGCTTGATGTTATCTGTCTCTCTCAGGCTAAAGGAAGAAGGAAAAGGACTTATAGGAAATTAAGGGGTTTTATATGGTACTTTCCAAAGTCGCAGCTAACAATTTTAGTGGTCAGAGTACATGTCAATATTCTAACTAACTCTCTGATAGGTCTCTGTCTCTTCCAAAGCAATTCCCAGGTCCTGACCTGGAGAATTATTTTACATTCTTTTATAACTAAAAAACTAAACTGTACTAACCCATGACACTTATATTTAGTGGTACATGTCTGTGGCGGGTTTGGTTTTTGTTTCTTTGTTTAGTTTCTGGGTTTTCTTGTTGTTGTTGTTTGTTGTTGTTTGTTTTGTTTTCTTTTGTTTTGTTTAGCTTGTTTGTTTGTTTTGTTTTTCATTTCTTTAGTAGAGAAAAAATTGGTGGTTTATTCAGTAACTATATAGGAAAAGTGTGCTATACCGCATGCTAGCTATCTAACACAGCAAGATTGCTTCTTCATCCAGATCTCTTAAATTTATTAGCCTGACAGGAAAGCTGCATGAAAGTCTTCAAAGGCCAAATTACAAAAATTCAAATATAGTCCAAACTACTGAACACTTCTATGTGATGTCTGTCGGGCAGTGGCCATGAAGTGACCTTGGCAGAGCTATTAACACCAATGTTTTAGATGCATGATCTAACCTGGAGCAAATAAAAAGGCATGTATCACATCAGAGTCTCCGTAAGAAATCCCTCTCTTTCTTGGATTTTGGCTCCCAAGACTGAGAGAGATTACTCTTCAGCAAAGAAAGTTCAGAAAACTATCAGGAAGGTTTAAAAATTACAGTTTCTGTTACTCAAACAGAACAGGTTTGTTATAATGAAATAAAATGCTATGTCTGCATTCATGGAAATGCATCAGCTGAAAAATTACGTTTGCTATAAATGTTTCATAATTGTTTTAGGAAGGCTATGTGACATACTACAGAACAATAATAGGTATTAGTATGATGGCTGAGTTGCACCCCAGTTATGTTCTACAGTATTGTAATGATCTTCCTTTGCTTTAACACCTGAGCAAGCATACATACGTTTAAAGCCAGCCAAAACCACAGCTTTCTTTAGTTTTACTATGAGGCTGATGGAATATTCATCATTCCACTAAACGCAGCAGTAGAAGTAGCTACTTCTTAGGTATTCTATAGGATGCAACATCGTATGCAAATATTTGTTAGGAAATTTCTGTTCAGTGATACAGAAAAGGATGAAGCTTGGTTTTCATTACAAATTACGTTTATTTTTCTACCTAACAGAAAAACCTGAGGAAAGTAAACCAGGGAAAGCGACATCTGACTTAAGTGAATTCTCCTAACAGAAGTCACTCTGAATGACTTTAACACAAGTTTGAAGAATAGCATATCAGAAATTATTGAACATTCTTCTAGTAGCCACGTGAGGTTGTGCCAGTTCCAGTAATCACTGTCTGGCACATCAAAGAAATCCTGGAGTCATAACTTATTACTAGAAAAGCAAATGTAGTATTTCTAGACTTTCCCCTGGAAAGTCAGAGCTCATAGTGCAATCCAATTGCTGCGAAGGCATGTCAATGAAGAACAGTGTGTTATTTGAGAATTTCCTTCCCACGCCCAACAAAATACTTGTGAGAAATCCAGTTAAGAAAATCCAGAGGAAAAAAGCATTATGTCTTCCTTTAACTTAGTCATATTCTGTTCTGTTTGTGGCAAACTCTGAAACTGCTACCTAAGTCTTGAATTTCTTCCCAATTCTACGCCCTGGGGGAAAAAAAAAATCTGTTCACCATACTCAGACCAGAAAAAATTTGCACTTATATGAACAGAGAAAAGGAATTTAGCTTGGAGCTACAGGAGATTATTCAATGGGGAAAGGAAAGACAAAAAAGATGGTGGGGATTATCTGGAGGGATAGAGAAGACTTATCAAAATCAGAAAGAGAGGATTCCAGCGTAATCTGTTCCTTGTATTAACAACATGTGCAATCACTTGTACTGGCAGTTTGTTTGCTCTGATTTTTCACATTATCTGGGGGCTATGTCTGTGAAGCTGTGGGTATGCATTTACAATGGTTAGTGAGTAACCTTGCAATATCTTGGTGACACTATCCTCCAATATCTGCTTCCCATTTATTATGTGGTAGAGGTCTGTAACAACTAGCGCAAAGTAGTGTTTGTGCTCAAATCTGCTTCTCCTATATGAATGCAATATTAGAGGACACATGCTGTAGTTTCCAACCCTCGCAAAGGACTAGAATTCCTAAACACAAACTGCAGTTTAACATGTACACATACAAGCAAAAAGACCCTGAAACAAAATATTAAATTAAAACAAGCAAATTTTTGTTAATTTTTGGTTTAAAATGTTTTTGCCAGTTAATTAACTTGAATCATGAAAATAGAAAGTAATACTATTCTTTAATGAGTTTATTCATTGGTTGTGTGCAGCAATAAATTCCTGCTTGTATATTTAATATCTGTTTACTTGAATTACTCAATTTAGTAAATGTTTATGTGAGAGGTTTTTAAATAAAGCTGCTGAGAAATTTAATATGCTGAAAAAAGACTTTGGTTAGACATGTCACTGTTTTGAAAAGCGTTACAAACATTAGAAAGGGTCACTGTACTCATGAACAAAACAATAATAATAATAATAATTATTATTATTATTATTAAACTTGTCACTAAACAGATTCCCAAACACCAGTTCACTTCCCAGGACTTCTCAAATGCGTCCCTCCCCTACTTCTGTGACAAAACAAAGTAACCTACAAGTTTATTTTCTATTGAAAAAATGTGTTATTATGGCTGCTGATTTCTGACACACAGGGATTTTTTTCTGCTTCCCCACCTGCCTACTGATGCTGCTGTCCTTCAGCATTTCTGACGTCTCTTAAGAAACAGCCTATTCTTTAAACCCTCATCTCAGCAAAAATTTGTGGAGACTTGCTGTTCTTTCCCTGTTCTGTAGCGCACATCAGTTCTGACAACGACAGGAGCTGGCACGACCCAGGCATGGAGCAACAAAGAAAAAACTTGCTGACGCTGTTTGTGAACTTGTGAGAGTCAGGATCCTTCGACTGTTTAGAGGACACAAGTGCAGCCTCTTGTTTCTTTCCTAAAAGCTGCATGAAAATGAGGCCAGTGATATCTCAATCAGAAAACCACCACTTAATACATTAAAGGGACTGGTATTGATAAGGAGTATGCAACTGCACTAGGAGATGGCGGCAGGACAGTCCTAGAAGCCAAACTACAAAGATGGCAGAAGATTGGGATGGCAGACAAAATACTGGAGCTTCTGTCCATAATTCTGAGCCATCATATAGTAGAATTCAAGCTGAAAGCAAGCATGAATTGTCAAACAAAAAGCTCTGTAGCAAAATGGAGGAGGTAGCTGCCATCCAGTTCTGACAGCTCACCTCCTGCAGCCCCTGCAATTACACTGACATGGTGTCTGTGATCATGACTAGTGCTGGTTCTGTGAGCCCTGTACAGCATAAAAAAGACACAGGGCTCTTCTTGAACTACCATGCATCTGCCTGTCCCATGCCCAGATGGAAAGGGTGTGAAGCCTGTAGCTTGGTGAAATTATCTTGTATTTATAGCAGCATATAGTGTAATTTCATGACACCCAGCAGAGTTATTTAGACTACGATAGGCGTAAACGACACTGAAATCTTGCTATTTGTCTGAAGGTCAAAGAAAGGGCAGGCACTTAAACTCTATGCTAATCAAACCCCCAAACTATTTAAAATATTAGATGAAAAGCATACATATATTTACATTCAACATGACTTACAATGTTAAAAACAGAAGAAAAAGCAGAGAGGGAAGAAACAGATGGTGTACCAAACATCATAAGCTAGTAAACAAGGAGACATAAGAAACAAAGTCACCATAAAATCAAGACCTGTCAAACAAGTACTGACCTTAGCAAAGGTACACTTGTGCAGACACAGGCTCCACAGGCATCTCAGTGCCATGAGCACATTACTGAGACAAAGGCTTTGTCCGGTTGTCACTGTGTCACGGTGACTCCAGCAGCACCTGTTACACTGTCTGCATCTTCCCCAGCAGCTGCTCCCTGCCGCTGCCATTGTCTGACCTGTCGGTCGGCAGCAAGCCTGGCCATGGGTTTTGCAAGGCTACAGGTGTGTGGGAATAATTTCCCTTTCTTCTTCCAGGCACCTCCTCACCCTGTGATCATTCCTTTCTCAATCTCACCTTTTTCACCTGGTCTATTTATACCATCTGGTAATTTTAAATATCGTTCAGCTTTCATGTTGTTTGTTAAAGAAAATAATTAAACACCTTTTCTACCTCATGGCATCTATAGCAGACATGGAAGAACACCCCTATCTGAGATCAGTGAAGTCACACATACACCACTGTATTGGGTTTGGCCTGGCCAAGATTTGGTACTGTGGTGGCTACAGGGGTGGCTTCTGTGAGAAGCTGCTGGAATTTTCCTCCATGTCCATCAGAGCCAATCCCTGTCAGCATCCAAGATGTGCTGCTAGTCAAGGCTGGGCCAACTGGAAATGACGGTAATACCTCAGTGATAAGATATTTAAGAAGAAGGAGAAAAAAGTTATTGCTTGGATGTAATTGTGGCCAGAGAAGAGTAGAGTGAGAACATGTGGGAGGAACAGCTTTGCAGAGACCAAGGTCAGTGCAGAACGAGGGGCAGGAGGTGCTCCAGGTGTCGGAGCTGAGATTCCTCTGCAGCCCATGGAGGGCCAGGGGATGCACAGATCCACCTGCAGCTCATGGAGACCAATGCCAGAGCAGGTGGATGCCTGAGATGAGGCTGTGACCTGATGGGAAGCCTGTGCTGGAGCAGGCTGTGCCTGAAAGGCTGCAGCCAGTGGAACAGTGATCCACTCTGCAGCAGTTTGTGGAGAACTGTCTCTTGTGGGATCGACTCGCATTCTGGAAGTTCATGGAGGACTGTCTCCTGTGGGAGGGTCTCACACTGGAGCAGAGAAGGACTCCTCTCCCTGATCAGCAGCAGAAACAACCTGTGATCAATTGACCATAACTCCCATTCCCAGTCTCCCTGCACTGCTGGGAAGAAGTAGAGCTGGGAAGGAAGAGGTGGGAGGAAGGTCTTTAAGGTCTTATTTTGCTTTTTATTATCCTGCTCTGATTTTGTCAGTAATAAATTCAATTTATAGTCTATATATTCAATTCTAGTCTCTTTTGCCTGTTGATAGGGTTTGGTGAGTGATTTCTCCCTGTCCTTTACCTCAGCCTATGAATCCTCTGTTATATTTTCTCTCCCCTGTGCAGCTGTGGAAGGAAGGAGTGACAGAGAGGCTTTGGTGGGTGCCTGGCATCCAGCCAGGATCCACCAACTACAACCACTTACCATGGAGGATGGTGCCATTCCACCACAGGATGTGGAGCTAGAAACACGGCATCCAGCTATTTCAGCATGGATGAATCATCATTCTTGTAAGAAAGGACAAGTGAAAGAACATGTAAAAGAATAAGGGTTCCTGAGGATAGTTTAATACTAACAATCTTTCTAAAGACTCTCTTTCTTAAAGCTTGTTTTATTCTTCTATAAATATTAATCCATTTTTGTCTCCTGGGAAAAAAACGGACACCATAAGGATAATATGTTGTTTCTGTCCAGTGCGTATTTTTCATCTTTACTAAAGAGTAGTCCTTTTTCCTCAAGACAATGCTTATTGCTAGCCTACAAGCATTTCAATAAATCTATTATTTTTAACATACTCATCTGTCTGTTTTGTTTCACAGCTATCATTCTTTTTTTCCCTGCCTAAGTGGGTCACTTGTATCATCGTCACCATCATTGTCATCATCATCTGCTGTGCCTGTTTGATCTCGTTTGTCCATGGACACTATTTCTTACAAAATAATCTTTGCTGCACTTCAATAGCAGAAGGTTATGATAATCTACCTATCTTTACACATATTTCAGCATATTCATAAATGAGGCAACATTGCAAGAGGTACAGCTTATTTTAGCATCTCACACAATATACTATTATAGTCAATAGTAGTCCCTGTCCTCCTTGAAAACTAATAATGTAAGACTGACAATGGAATTGTATATCATTACAAAGAAAAGAATTAAGCATTACGTTGTTTCCTGTTCTCTTTCCTCTTTTGATGAAACTTTCTAAGTTCTTACCACAGATTCTTTTCTCAGAATTTGAGAAGGCTGTGAAATAGATATATTAAGCGCCATTATAGCAGAAAATCATTAGTTAACACAGATCTTTCTCCTACATTTATTAGTTGAAGCTTTTTCATTATCAGTTGAGGTCAACAGACTGAACAAGTGGATCATATTATCCACTCAGAAAGCTTTTAATATTTCAAGCTCTTGTACCTAATTTATCCTCAAACTCCTTATGAAATAGGGACAGTAATTAAGTATGATTATGCTACTTTTCCTAATAAGGTAGTAAGTGGCATCGTAAGTTTATACAGTGAATCAAAAGCAGAAATTCTGACCTGACCACAATGTTTGACTACAAATTTCTGGGCATCTGGGAAGTTACCTAGAAGTTCATGGGGAGCTGATTTGGCTTTTCCTTATGAAGAATATACATGAACATCAGGACTAAAAGAGATAAACCAGCATCACCATTAGCACCCCCTTAACATGCTGAAATTTGCCAGTCAAGTCATACAGAATCCCTACGGGACCTTTCCTACTCTTTCCTGCATCCAAACCATCCACTAAAAAGTTTACCTCTCCATAAACAAATTTCAAAAGATGGAGAAGTTTAAACATATGTAGCGTAAGTACAAATGCAAAATGCTTTCCTTTATTCCTACTAATTATTACAATGGCCTTTTTTTTTTTTTTCTTTTTTTAACATACTTATGAAAGTAAATACTAAGAGACTTGAAACAGAAAGAGGGATCCACTCACCGAAGCACAGCTTAAGCATCACTTTCTGCATTGAACATAGGGTCAAAGATATAATTAGCATAATTGCAGAACAGCCAGTGAAGCTTTCAAAAATGCGAATAACAGCATAAAGGGCAGGTAAATTATTTATAAATTAATTTCCCCTGGCCTTGAAGAGAATAATCATAAAGGGCTCATTTTTCTCTTCTTTATTCAATTGTATCAGTTAAAGTATCAGTTTACAAAGCACAAAATGTTTCAGTTGGGTCCAATAGAAATAGCAATCATTGCTTGCTCTCTTGGACTTTCACTCTCTGGTTTCTATTATTCCATTAGTAGGTCTTAAAGCCAACCAATGTTTCCAGACTTGAGTTTTATAGGGAAAACCTTCCACATCTCTCTTTGCTGAATTTTGGGAGATCGTTGTCTGATTCACACATCAGTCACATGTACCACAAAGATGAACACAGACAATTTTCTTTCTAAAGAGTAGGAAAAAGAACACATCCAACATCTCATTAAAGTGCAGAAATGAAAACAACACTTTTCATAGAAGAAATGGCCATCCAATTTTCTACAATTCTGTGGGGTTTTTTTAAACAAAGCTATGAATTACCCATTTGTTAAAGAAATGAACAATCAGGAAAAAAATTTGGGACATTTGGATCCAAATTTGTTACATCAGGTATTTAAAACAGTTCAAGCGAGATGAATGACTGAGTTACAAGGTTAAGTTAAAGAGACAAATTTAAAGAGTAGGGTTCTTATTTTTAACGGCATATCCTAGACCAATGATTCCACTTATGTTACAGTATAATACAATAAATGATGAGAAGAAAAATTAATTTTGATAGCATTATTAGTCTCAGTTCTATGAAGACATCAACTTCCTCTATTAAGCCACACCAGTTAGAGGCCAAAGAAACTGAGGATACATGTTATTAAATCAAAACAATCAAAATCAATTAAATCAAAAGATGAAGATAAGCATCTTCAAACTCAGTTCCTCAAAGTCTTCATTCCCTCTGTGGTCAGTCTAGTGATGAGAGATTTAAACTGCACATTTACACAACACAAATAGATCTGCTTTCTTTGGGGATAGTGAAAGAGGAGGAGGAGGAGGAGGGGAAGAAGGATTGAGTTTCTAATGGGTATCACCTGGTGATGGGATCTATCTGCACACCAACCCTGGCTTTCCCCTCCTCTTCTAGGAGAGGGGGTTCAGTCCCCTGGGGGGAGATGGTGAGACTGCTGCCACACAGCTCTTAGCACTGGGTGCCTGTGTCCCGGTATGCAAAGGAACGTGTTTACCTTCGCTGCTTACTAGCTGTCTTTAATGAAACGTGACAGAGAAGACAGGAGTGTGGTGTTAGGGCATTCAGAGAAGTCACCTCTGGTTTTGATAGTGTTATATCAATGGCCTTTGTTTTTAAGGTCTAAAACATGGTCATTCCAATTTCTCCGCTGAGATCCCATTCATTATTTTCACCATCAATCTTTAAGACTGAAATGTTATCCATACTATTTTTCTCACATGAAAAAACTTTGTTCACAGTAAGACAGTGTAAGCAAGAAGCCCGTGACTTTTGTTTGGTACTCAATCCTTTTCTGTTCCTACTTAATTTCTTTCAGAGGCATCTAGTATCTGTCAGAGGTAGTTTTTAGCCTTACTTAAGAAGTACTTTTGAAGACAACATGTCATTAGCTTCAGAATGTTCTAATTAAACAGTCAGGTATGGAATTTCAGAAACATCTCCTGGGGCCAGTATGCTTTCAGACTGCCCTACAGGGCAGAAATCCATCTGCAGCCCCTGGAGGGACCTCACAGTGGAGGGGGCAGTGTGTGAAGAGTCCTCCCACTAAGGAGGAAGAAACAGCCCCTTGGGGGCACGAGAAAGAGAATTCTGGTGTGAAGTTGAGCCCAAGAAGAAGGATGAATTTGTTTTTAAAATTTGCTTTTTATTTCTCACTATCCTGTTCTGATTTGACCGGTACTAAATTAAACAGATCTCCCCAAGTCAAGCCTGTTTTGCTCAGGACAGTAACTGCTGAGTGATCTCTCCCTGTCCTTATCCCAACCCAGGAGCCTTTTGTTGTATTTTCTCTTCCAGCTGAGGGTCAACCCTGCCAAAACAATACTGCATAGACTAAGACAATGGATGAGGTGGACAACAGGTGGGAAAGAGCTTCTGCAGACAATACAACTTTCCTCCTCTTCACGCAAATATACAGTGAGGAGCTGCTCCCCCACTAAAAAAAATCAAAGTGCTACAAAAATAAGAGTAGGTTTCACTTAAATAATTTTGCAAATGACAACTTTGTGCTTATGAGTGCGTCTTCTGAACGTCTCTCTTTTCAAAAAGCTTGTAATTTAGGCATAATCATTTCACTCAGACTCACCACCGGCCAATAGCAGTACCAAGAAAATGTACAAATTATTCTAATTGAGTTACCCAATAATGCTAACAATTAGTCATTTGGATCACTGCTGTTTGATAACTGACTGTAGTTTTTTGATAAAACTGTGAAACATAGGAGATTTATGGATAGAGCAACCACAGGCTAAGCAGGTCTGATAAAAATCTGAAAATAATTAGAAAAAAATATTCTCCATGCCCTATTTCTTTTGGCACAAAACTGCAGGAAAATTAGTCTGTGTAGTTAGTGCCAAGCTGGATAGATATGAATGCTACTTCCAAAATGAGGTATGGAGTTTATGACAACCATCTGCTGAGCTCTCTACCCGATCCTGCAAGTGAAATTAAAATATTATCAAAACAGTTTCTTTGCAATACTGGAAAATGTAACAGTAGATTTGTTACTTATGCTTAAATATTACAATGTCAGCCTTCTCTTTATAAATTGTAGATGATAAAACAAGGCTTTTGTACACACGCACAAGATCAAATCTCCTCTTTTCCTTTCAGTGTTCTAGAACATTGAAATCCATAGACACCAAAATTGAGAGGAAGGCAGAGTTAGCTCTAAAATTGTAACTACAATCCTGACCTTTTCTGTTTTATCTGATCTTGAAAGCAACAACATAAGTTTCCTTTTCTTCTTTATTTCCAAGGTTTTCTTGAGCACAAGTTCTTCTTTTGGCAATAATTCACAACCTCTGAAGGCTTACATGGTACAAGCTCTTCTGCTTCATTTCTGAACTCCAGGTCTACTGCAGTGCTGTGAGAGGCTCTGTATTATATATCACACAAGCCCAGTACAAATTTTCAGCATCAGGCGTTTAATAAAATGTAGCTTTTGCTGTTGCTGTCTTCAAACTGCAAGAAGAACAAATTACAAAAGAGGAAACACCACAGCTGAAGCCACAGTTTCCCTGCTGGAGCTTCTGCCCTGGAAGTCTGAAATCAGCTTGGTCAATGGAATTCAGAACCAGTTTTCCAGATATGTATGCAAATCATCAATCCACATACTAGGAGATGAGAAGAACATTATGGAGGAGTGAAGACAGATACCAATCTTTCTGTTGTGCTAATACAGCCTGCAGGTAACAATTCAATATCCCCTAAGCTGAGGACTACTCTCTGAATATATGTTTTAACCTCAGGATTTAATGTTTAACAACCTTGGCTAAAAGTTAATTCTTATCCTTATCAATTAGAATTTATTGAAATTCTTTGACAAGAGATTTCCTGTACTTTGGTTTATATTTTCATGATTTTTTATATATTTATATTCAGTTATGAGGGAAGAGTGGAAGGGTCAGCCTACCAAAATTCCTGGCTTCATCATCATGTTAGAGCTTCTTTTTCTTTTAATTTGGGGATTATTTTCAGTTTCTCTAAGCTCGAAATACAGCAAGTAGAATAATGAAATACCTATCCGTATTGCTGGGCTACTACACAACTCTCACAGTTCTCTACAAGCAGCTGGGGGTGAAATTCTCCCAATGTGGCACAGCTACAGAATACGAGTTAACATCTGTCATTCTAAAATGATAAAAAAGAAGTCAGATTTCTGTTAACTTTGTCTAAGTAGTTTAATAATTATGAATATGGTCAATGAATTAAAATATATTTAAGAATTGCCAGAGAATAGAGTGAAGTTACTTACTGCCAAGAGAGAACTACATATCCCTACAGTTCATCCTCACAATTACTTGACTCAGCACTCCCCAAGGGATTTCACAGCTGCCAACGGTGTTGTGACAACATCGTAAATATAAAAGTTTTGGATGGCTTCCATATGTTCTCTGTAGTCTTAAATGCTACATTTAAGAATTTTGTATTAATCTAAAATTGCTAAAACATATTAATATATATTTAGAAAAGTACACAGTAAATATTGAAAAGGATAAGACTGAGGTATACAAAAATAATGAAATAATTTCACCATGTATATCCTGAATAAGGAACTGTAATACAACAAACCTCACCCCACCACTTCCCACACCCCACACCCCAAACCCAAGCAGCAGATGGCAGTCCATTAAGCTAGCAAGAGTGAGGCTGAACAGGTAAAAGAAAATATTCTGCTGAACAGGTAGGGAATTTCTGGAGCTTTACTTCACATAAACACACAGAGGCACATAGCATCTGTGGATTAAAAATGGGATAAGGTCATAACCAGATGCTATAATTTGGAATTGTCATTAATAACTCTCTGCTGAAATCTGGACTGGCCTATTTCTTTAGGATGCTGACAAAAATTCAAAACAGTACTGCTTGTAACTGAGCATGGCAATTATTTATAATTTCCATTTCCTTTGCTACTTCAATGTAACAGCATTTTCACAAGCTACAGACAAAAATAATACAGTAAATTTAATATCTGTAATTTTGATTCTGCCATATACTATTTTATAGTTCTTTTACAAGGCACATGGATTGTTTTCAAAAGGTCAGTGCTGGCCTGGAGATAGAGATTACCTGCATTACGCTTCCATCGTTAAATATCACAAAGTTATAACTGGCATGTTTGCATGCTGAGTGTTTTCCTATTTATTGATGGTACTACTCAAAGGAAAAAAATTCAGGGCAATTAAAGTCATGAAACACTCCAGCTTTCTACAAGGCTTTCCTTCTTGAGCACTGGAACTGCCTATCATGCCTTCAGTAGTTTCAATTTCAAGCATTATGCTTTATCCTTCAGAGGCTTTTCTACTACTTCCCCCGACTTTTTTGCAATGAGCTCAATTACTAAGAACACTGATGTGTTCTAAAAGCCTATGTAGCAGTGAGAAGAAAGAGAAAGTTACAAAATACCCTATTTCTGCAGTTTTCCATAGGAACAAAAGTAAAATTTGCATTCACCTTGAAAACAAAAAGCAATTAGCAAGTGAAATTTGGCATTGGGTTTTTTTTAAGTGATAAATTGTATGTTCACAGCTGAAAGAAACTTTTCCATTTCAAATTGCCTTTCACAGTTTACTTGCAGAAACTACGTCCAAAATGATATGGGTACCTGGCTAATCCTTGCCAGCTTAATTCCTGAAATTCTAGCTTTGCAATTTTGTCTTTTGGTATTTACAATTTAAAGCACTGCCATCGTTTTAACTACCCAACACATTCAGTTAACAGAAAATTAAGTAAAAGCTATTTTACTTCACTTATCTTCAATATATATGTATATATACAAAGGTAAATACAAACTGAACATCGATCCCTCACTTCTGAGGGTAATTACATGTCAAATCCATAATCCCTGACCACAGTGTGCTCATTTCCAATTTGGATTTTGTATGTTATTGAGGGTCTGAGGAACTGAAAAACTTAAGCAAATCTTGAGAGCTAGCAAACCTCAAGAACAAACATGAATGAAAACACTTTATCTCAGCTTGATGAGAGTGACAAGAGTGTGGTTGAGTTGTTTTCAAATTATTTGACAGTGCTGAAGGATTACTCTAGAGAATTATTATTATTTTTAATATTGCCTTACTCAACACATCCCCAGCACATCTGACAGAAAAGTCACAGCATAAAAGACAGAAAATGAAAACTTCATTGTGACAGAAAAATTTTTCACTTGGGAAACGTTTTCCGGTTTTTTTATTCCCAGCTCGCTTGAGAATATTGTAAGTTATCAGAAATCTCTCATGATACTATCTATTGTTGATGTTTTTAATATCTCTCACAGTAAAAACTGTGGAAGTAATCAAGCTCCTGACATTTTCTTTCCACTTTCACTATAACTTTTATTTGATTTAAACTTAAATAGAGATACCTAAGACATCCAGAAAAATATTAAAAAGGCTTTTCTTTTCTTTCTTTGTGAGTCTGTGTACTTCTTGGTTGTTTTGGTTATCAGTTTTGCACAATAATGTCCCTTTGTTTTATGGGATGTTTTTAATATTTTAGAATTGATTAGCTTTTTCTGTGTTAGTGTGGGGAATATTCCTTGTAATTGGGGGCAGGCTCTTGATCCTGAATCCTGACCCCTCTCAACTTGGTCATGGACAGATTGCCATAAAAGAAGATGCTAAAAAATGTTAATTCAAAAAGTGGAATGATGAGAGTTGCTGAAAGAAGTAGATTTTGCTCAGACATCCATAAGAGCTCCTTCCACAGGCAAGGCCTCCTGGTACCCATCACACACATCAGGGAATGAAAGTTGAGGGTGCTTAGTCTGAGACTATTTTGGAAACCTGGTTGTTGTGAATGACATATGAATGACATGTGATTGTCATGACAGGTGAAAGAATTATAAAAGAAAGGCCTCAAAAAAATGAGTCCTGCTCTGTTAAATTAATAGCTAGCCTGTGATCTGTGTAGTTAAGCAATTTGCAAGTTCCCATGTGAAAACAATCTTGGTATGAAAGGTCTGCTAACACAACAACCTATTCTTGGGTTGAAAAATAAGTGCATCTGTGTAAACAATAAGATCTGTTCCATGAGGACGCATAAAGAAAAAATGTAAACAACCTGAATCTTAGCACATACACACAAATCACCTTCTGACCAATAAATGAAGTAGTAAGAAAACTACCTGCCAATAGTTGTTGCGCACGAGGTCTGTGAAAACTGTATAAAGTAAGGGATGTGAATAAAGAATTGGCTTTTCCCACATGAAAATAATGTAGTCTCGGCTAACTTATTGCAATATGTGATTATGAACAGCCGCTATGAAAACCTCTGTATCACAGAAAACTATGTCTATACATATTTATCCCATACTGGCACATTTAGGTCACATCTCTGCCAAATCAGGGAGCAGGATTAATTCCTGCAATATCCTTTTCAGAACTGAAGACCACATTTGCTTGATTATAAGCCTGTGTTGAGTAAGTAAGCAAGGATAACAAGCCATAGAAGGCTCCAGAAAGGGTCTCAACAGTTTTTGACAAGGAAGTGTAAGGGAGTTCAGGCAAATCATTTAAGATGTCGCAAGGCACAGAATATGTCTTGGGTGCAGAATTGTATTCAGATACATTATTCTGCATTGAAAACACACTTACAGAAGAACTTTGCTCTCTACCTGTATCTGATTCACTTCTATCTCCTTTCCTGTGTAGTGAAGATTTGAGATTCTTGGATGGAAATAATTATAACATTATTAATTAATAGACTCAGCTACATAACATTACAAAGGCAACTCTGCTAACAGTATAATTAATAAAACGAACGAGCTATCTTAGGTTTTAACTTCAAATGCTCCCCCACCTCCCAACAACTTCTATCATCTTGTTTAATTTATGTGATGTGAAGTATCAGGGTCACACACGACTTGGAGGCAACTCATTTTCATGTTTATTAGCAGGTCACAGACCCAGGAGCACAGACACAGAGAAGTCGTCTGTCAACAAACTAAATCTTTCCTTGAAGCAAACAGCAAACTGAGTTCTGAATATAATCTGAATGTGTTTTGTGCAGTAGAGACCACACTTTTTCAGATACATTCTGTGCAAAACTCTTTGTCCAAACAGATTAAAAAATCTGGCTCCTCAGCTCATGAGACTCTGCAAATAACTTCTGAGATCAAGAAGCAATGGCAGATTTCACCAATCAAAGTAGTAACCCGTGGCTGCGTCATATCTCAATGAAATCTTCAGCCCAAAACAGGACATACAAGCACCTTTGTTGCCTTTCTTTATAAATAACACTCTCTTGGCAAGTCTTGCAGAAATTACTTATTTCAGGAGCTCAACTGACTTTTAAGTCTGCACCTTCTAGTACAAAAACCCAGATCTGGACATTCACTACCTGAGAATGCTACTCATAAATCATAATCTTTTGAAAATTTTTTAAGTAACAAAATGAAAATGATCCTTTATTAATGAAGGCTGCACTAGTACACTTCACTTAATCAGGACACGGATAATTAGGAAATCTGGTTAATTAGGACTTTTCCTAGGAAGCTGAATTAAACCAAATGAGTTTTGACTGGCAAGGGACAATGGTTAATTGGGATGATAATTCCACTTAATTGGTATGCCTGCAGGCAGTTAAGTGGTCTGCGAGGCTCAGAGGCTAATAACAGCCTTTCTTTCCTCAAAAGACCCGTGCCCGTCCAAAATCAGTAAGCCAAAATGGTTTTAATGCCCCCCACGTACACATTAAGCATCACTCAAAAGTTCACTCTATTCAAGAGGTCATCATCGTACAACATTTAAGGAAATTGAAAGTGCTAAATTTTCTCCAAATATATTTCAACAATGAGAAAGAAAAGACCTAATTTTTCCTTGGTGCTGAAATACTTTACTGTTGAAGTTTCTACACCATAAAAGCCCCAAGGGCACAGTTCCACACCCTTAGTCTCAGTTTCCTGATCAGCACCCTTTTCTCAGAGCACTGGCTGCTGTGTTTGGGATCCTTCCCAGCCACCAGCCCCCGTCCTACCCAGAACACTTCTGTACTGCAAGCCTGACTCAAGTGCCTTGACTATTTCAATCATAAGGCAGCAGAATGAATTTATTACCACTACACAATGGTATATGGGACATCTAAAATGCACTTCCTTGAGGAAAATAGTATTTTGAGGCTCCCTTGACCAAGAAATGAGTTCTCATATAGTTTTAAAACATCTTTACAATCTGTACTCCTTCAACTGAATTTTTTTGTTTGTTTTTTTAATCTCAAAGTTTTTGACACATAGACGTTACAGCTGCACTGGCCTCATTTATTTAAGAAAATAAGTGAAAAATAAATTTCTTATAATTTTCCCCTGATTATAAGAGAGCGGAATGCTTAAAGTAATAAAAAAAGAAAAAGACTTAATGGGAAGATAGATAAGCATGAGTATAAACTCCAGCTTTTCCTGGAGCTTCGGAACTAACAATGGGAAGTCAGAGAGAAAAACAGTAAATAAAATCACCAAATATCTGATGCACTGCAATGTACATGTATCACAATGAAAAAAGTAATGAAATTATACAGAGTAAATGTTCAATATTTAATCAGTTAGACTCTAGTTAAACAGATAATCTTTAATTTGATTCACTAATAACCCAGTGCTGATACCAAATCTTACAATACTGGCATCTGTACACATCCCTGTACATGAAGGGAGATATTATTTTTACAATATTCATTTAATTTGGACAATTCTGTACTGATCAGCCACGATCTACAAGATGTTTTCTATATCTCCCTGGAAAGTGCAGTCCCACAATGAGTCAGTGAGTTAGTATGCCACTGGCTCTGCCAGTTCAAGATCTAAGTATTTTCAAAAAGGATTCATATAGACTATGATGGAGTTTGGGGGGGACATATATGTGGGGACAGATTTATATTTGCTTTCCTATAAACTACCTACTTTCTTTGCAGGGAGGGGGAAATAGGAATCTTTTCTGAACCCCAGGGACACAAACTTCATGAAAATGAAATTAGCAGTACTCTCAGGTATTTCCTGAGGAAAAGAGACTGTTCATTTGTTCAGTAGTTTATATTTATGACCTTACAATGCTTAAATTCAACTAGCAATTTTACAAAAGGAGAATATACCTAAGCAAACCCTATCAAAGTAACAAGAAAAATGAGTGCTTTCTATTAAAATACATGCTTCATGGCAATATCGAGCTCCACTCTTTTCTAACTCAACCTCGAAGAAAATAAATTACTTCTCTGATTTTAATTCAACAAGTAAGTAAAATATTCAACAACTCCACTAAAATATCTTAGCCTTAAGATATCTAAAGCCTAGCAGGGGATCTTGTCTCCATTTGCAGATCTATTCTTCATAATGTTGACTGCTCCTCTGAGCATGGTTAGAGCTCTTCAAAGCATGAGGAAATTATTGTAAAAGAGCCCTCATTTCTGGGCTGTTTATCAGTGTTATGACATCTGCCCATGGACACACACCTTTATTTCTTATTCATACACATAAAAGCCTTTCCTGCTATACGCAGCTCATGGCAAAGATCCAACACAGACGAAAGCAAGTCTTGCATTTCCCTGAAACATAATCCCATGGTCTCAGTCTGTTAACACTGTTACTGGAGTTATTTGTACCCAGTGGAACTCTGCACTTAACCAATTGCAACAAAAATTTTGGTATGATCCTAGGTAAAAATGTCAGTTAGTTATTTGCCTTCTTCTCCAGTCTAACTTACTTCCCACACACTGTAAGTATTACCAGGTAGCTTTAAACTTTGTTATATCACTTGGAATTGCCTAGTTTCTTACTATTTTCTCCAGACTCAACAAAGAAGTCAGAATTACTTTCGTAAAAATGTAGTAAGACTCCGTTGAGAAGTGAAAGACCCTTATGGAAGGTCTGGGCAAGAATAAATATATACAAAAACACAACAAAGACGGCCCGTGAACTTCTGAAAAGATCTTGTAATCAAAGTGTCATTCCCAGGAGCAGGAGGCCCAGCTGAATCAGTCCCAGCAGTCTGACAAAGTCAGGCACACTAACTCAGAAAAGAATTTACCTCTTGTTCTCCAAAATCATTTAATATTGATATCTATGGAAAGAAATAAGAAAAATCAATTTAGTACCTTCTTCTCTGAGTCATCTGATATTTTCACTTTGTGTTTGATCTTTTCTGCAACTGTGCTTATTCTTGACTCTTCAACACCCCTGTAGTTCTAACCCTCTCCCAATAAGCCCTGACTTTACTCAAGAAAATATGACAACTACTGTTTGTTTTTGTTTTAGATTTTTGTTTTCATGGGAATTTTACAGCTAAGGCCAGTTATTTCTCAAAAAACATGCATGAAAAGATGATATTGTAATGCTGGTCCTTACAATATCTTTGCACTTATTGTGATGTTTTACATAGTTCTTTTTAATAGTGCTGAGAAAAATTCAAATGGGAAATCCAACCCTAGCTGGCCTGTCAATTTCTGCAAAATTAAAGCTATTAATATTTTATCAAAACTGTGAGCATGCTGTAATAATTTTATCAAAACTGTGAGCATGCTATAATAATTAAACATAATTTCTCTTTGAAATAATTTCTCTTTGTATAATTTTACATGGCATTTACCCATTATGTCCTCCTAGAAAATGCTTCCATCACATTTAAAATGAAAAATACATAAATAACCGATATAAAAACTATTGTTTTTTCACACATTTTGGAATTATTTTTTCATAACTAAAATAATATAAATATTTATGATACTCTTCATTTAAAAGATACTTTTCCCGAAAATGTACATTTCAGGCAAAATTCAAGGCATCTAAATTTCTCATAGATGCTGCAACCATGGATAGTATCTTACCACTGCTATTAATAAATTTTTGTTAATTCATTTAAATTAATTTAATTTTCATTATTTATTATTCATTATTTATTCCCCTTGGTTTTCTTTAACTTTCCCATTCTGCTATTTTTATTTTTTACATTCTTTTCTCCTTTATATCTATAGATGGAACAAACACCAGCTTAGAGGAGCTAAGAGAGAACTCACTGGTAGGATCTAGGAACTGGCACACTGTGTAAAGTTATCCAGAAAAGAGGGCAGAAAAGATCCTTTTTTAAGCACTGTCTCATGGGGGAAGAGGAGATTGGAAGATGATCATTTACTGCAAGGACAATGCTCACAGGAGGAGAATCAGGTTCTCAGATAACAGGAATTAGAGATTTATTCATGCTAATTAGAGCTTTATTCACATCTACAAGGACATAATATTGATGTGCATGTGTCACAGACCATTTCAACTGTGCAAGAAAACAAAATATTCCTTCTGCTCTTACTACATAGGAAAAAAAATATGTATGATGGGAATGACTTTCTTTTGGGAATATCTGCTAGATATCATAACATGTAACTGCAAAAAACACTATACCGTTGCTAAGAGAGGCCAGGTAGTAATTGCTGTTGAAGAGCATCCTACAGGCTACCCTCATAACCCCAAAGCCAAAGACATTAAAAAAGTGGCACTGGACAATAGGATATTTATGTTAAATGCCTCTTTCAGAACAAAACCAATGTAAAAATGACAGAAAGAAGGATGTACAAGTATTTTCCCTTAATGTGGGTGACTGTTTATAAAAGCAAAACACATCAGAGTGTTCAGTACACATGAGAGTGATCAGTACAATTAAGGGCAACTTGGTAATACAATATGATTGCTCCCTTCAATTCTTTTCTATCCTATTCCAAAAAAAACAGGCCAGGAGTATGTTTCTAGATGAAATAGTAAATATTTTTACAGAAAACAGTGAGACAGATGTTTAACTCTTGCTCTTGCTCTGTATTTGCACTGAAAATGGAGATTTTTGTAGACAGGAAGATTTAATTCTCCAATAGAATGGGAAATGAGAGAATTTCCACAGTATATTATAATTTCCAGATTAGGCACGTCGCCTGAACTTTTTATCAGTTAGTGGCCAGATTTAAACCCTAAAATAAATCACCAGGGATTATAATGAATGATTTTCAAACTAGTTTTGTGATAGTTATTTGGGGGTTTTTTTTGAAGAACATAAAATTACAGAGCAATGACCTCAGAAATTGCTTTCTGCCTCAACAATATTAAATATTCTTACTAAATATTTGGACAATTATATATAGATATATTTTTCTGCTTTTTAAACTAGTGGGTGGTAAAAATGTGAGGGCTAGATGACTGTCACAAATCTGTGTGGCTCTTCTGACAACAGAGTCAGGATTCACGAGTTGACAGGGCAGCCAGATAGGAAATGAAAAAAAAAAAAAGGGTCTTGTGAAATGAGGCTTAATACCAATATTCTGTTTACCACAGAAGATGTTTGAGGAAACATCTGATTTCTTTGACACTCTCTCTCTGGAGACCCAAAAGGAGAACCACTAGCTGGAAAGAGGATGAGGTGCTTTTAATGTGGGAAAGACACAGAACTACTGACTAAATCCTGAATACAGGAGTAAAAAACACCACCTTGGAAAAGAGACCGTTTCCTATAAGTGAGGATAACTAAAGCTAAGCAGGCAGATGATGAACTCCACCTAGAGCACTTTGAAGTGAGAATTGATATCTTTCTGAAACATAGATTTAGTACAGTTTCTAGGAGAAATATTACTGCCTGTGTGGGCTGTGACTCAAAGGCAATAGTCAAACTTCCATTTTCAGAATCTGTGAATTTTCAAGTTCTCTCTTGATTTTCTCTTTGCAAGTTCTGTGGTACAGAACTGCCTAAATTATTCCATCATTCTCTGTACATACCTAAAGAAGATGTGTATAAGTCGCTTAGAAGGGTCAAGAAGCTTTTTTGACTCCAATACAATACTGGGTAGATGCAGTCTTTCCTATCCTTATAACTACTTTCCCTAGAAATACTTGTGAGCTACAAGAAACCTGCTACCCTTAGAGACAGCACACCAGTCAGTTTATGCCAGTAGAGGAAAAACCTTTCAGGTGCAATACATAATGCTTTATCCCTGTACACAGCATGAAAACTTCCAGGTTTAGTAACAAAAAGGGATTTTCCTTCCTTCCTGATTCTCAGTCTCTAATCAAACTGGTTGGAAATATTGCTTTTCCATACACAAAAGTCCTCAGCTGCTCATTCAGGTATTTTTCCTCACCTGCTGTGACTGCCAGGCAGTATCAGAGCAATTGTGCAGAGCAGCTGGATAACCTAAGAGCAGGATGCACAACTAAAACTGGCAGTCTCAGTGTAAGGGTAGCTGGAAGAAATCTAACAGAATAATAGACCACACTGTATTATAGCAATATACTTCCTAGTAAGTACAAAGATATGTATCATTATATGAAACTCAATACATACACTGTAATAATATATCATAATATACACAAAATCAACGTAGAGTCTCTGTTCCTGCTGGCCTTAAACTACATAAAATCACTTCTAGCTCAGAACTGATTAAAGAGCTGAAGTGAAAGTTGAGATTTAATTGATATACCATATAAACAGCCTTCAATTATGGCTGGATACAGTAATTTAAATAAAAACAGACTAGGGCTTGGCAGTAAATGAGATACATTCAGATTTTGTTTGTTTCCGATTTTAATACTAAGGATATGAGTCAGCTGTTAGTTTGAAACATAACACAGAAGAAATTATTTTTTAAGTGATATTACAATACATGATTGCACTACAAAACAAAACAGGCTTTTGCAATCCAGCAGAAAGTATGATTTCTGACCATGCAAGAAGTTGAGCTCTGAATGAAGATTGATTAACCAAATTAAAGAAATCTTTATACATACTGCAACATATTCACACTGTTTGGGAGATAGACGGAGATGGAAAAAACACACTTTGTGCAGATATGCAATAGTGTGTCAGGGACTCATCCCATTGTATGACATGAATCACCCGCTGTACCACACAGTAAGTGCTAGTCAAGCAGACTGTCAGGATTCTCATTCCCAGCACAAACTTTTTTTCAGAGCTTTGTATCACCTCTGTCTTTAACTGCACCTGCCTTCAGTCTGGTATGCAAACTCCTACTCTGGATGCAGCTCATTTTACAGACTCACATAAATCTATTAAGTGCTTTTCAAAGCAAAATACGAGTGTAGACGAGCCAATAGCCAAGGCACAATCTGTTTTTCTTATGTGTTCAGTGGCAGAAAAGAAATCTCAATCCAAATCAGAGCAAAATCTTTGTTTAATTTAGCATTGGTTTTTTTCACTGATTTTTAACTGATCAGTTTAAGGGTAATGACTGGGAAGCGATAACAGTCGTTTATCCTGTGATTAACTAGGATGTTACACATGCAATGCCCTTTTTTGACATTGAGGGAATTTTCTTACCCCTTCTGAGACAATAGCTCTGGTTTCCCAAACCCACTGTAACTACAGTTATTTTATAGCTCTTGGTTGCTTTTCTCTGTCTGTTTTAACTTAGTGGCCCACGTGTGCTTGGCACCTAAGGAAATCCTAAAGGCTAGGGACTCATGACTAGATTTAAACAACTCAGGAATATGTCCTTAGAGAACAAGGTGTTATTTTGTTCACTTCCCTAAAAGTAACAATGATGATGAAAATAATAATGAATTATGAATATTAATTTTCAATTAATGAAAACAACAGACAGCTATCAAATCTTACTCTAGAAGTGATCTTTTTTCCCTCTGCAAAGTTCTCCCTGACCTTTTGAAGCCCATATTGGTTGGAAAAAACCTCAGCTTTTGCCTGTGTTTTTGACAGGTGTTCCACTGACAGCTCTTGGGCAGTATACGTCTATTCATCGTGTCTAATCAGAATCATAGAGTAGAGGTTTAACTACTGTTCAGTGTCTTATATCTGCATTTTAACAGCGTTTACAGAAGTAAGTCAACAATCAAAGGAAAATTCTAAAAAACAAGGACTTTTCCATTGTTTTCAGTTCCTTCTTGTACTGATCTCCTCAGGCTTAACTCCATGGTAAGTATTCATTATAAACAGAAATGTTGAGTATGTACCTCAATCAGAAATAGCCACAGATCCTGCTGAGCTTGTCTGCTTTCAAGAATTTCTCACTTCCTCCAATCTGTCTCTAAAAACCCTGATTTTTTGACAATGCTGTAACTGAGTTGTTACTCACTGGGTCATTCACAAGTTAGGCCAACATGGAAATAATGCAGCAGTTGAGTTGGTATCCAACAGACACAAACCTTGTTCTAGCATGTCAAAAGGAGAGAGCTCAAATGTCTTTCTGTGTTTAGTAAGTAAGAAGTAAAAAAAGAAACTGCATGCATCAAAGAATTTTCAAACAGCTGAGAGAAAATGCAAGCAAGGAGGTAGGTAGTAATTTTACTTAAGTAATTTAAATATGCAACATGAGTTATTTCTTTTTAAGCATGCTTTTGTTGACTCTTGCATCTATCCTCAGCCTTCCCCTCTGAATAAGCTCCTGTCTCTACTAGCTAGTGATATTCTGTGCCATCGTTCCCAACTGCGTCCCATTTACAGCCTTGGGACTGCCCCACTCCTCTTTCTGCATAATAACCTTCAGTCAGCTCTGAACAAATCTGATCACTAATCTCTAGAGCCATCATATGACTCTTCAGAAAGATTACACTTTATATAGACTTTCTTTCAAAAAAAGACATGTACCTATGAGAATTTTCTTCTGTTTTAATTCAAGCCACAAACAGTTTCCCTTTGCAGTCAATGACATAAGGGCAGATCTGGAGTGCCTGCTCTACTATTAAAAGCCTCTTCCAGTTCCACACAGTTTGTCTGAAGGTTTTGTCTCTCACTTGGATGTTTCCAAAGTGAAGTGGGTAAACTTAGAAGGCAGGCAGGTTATAAAAAGCATCCTAATTATCAGCATTTTTTGTGTGCTGGTGTGAGAGGGCTGATGGCTGGGAATGTACTTTGGGATACCACTCTCACACAGAAGTATCTTCACCTGCTAAATGGCTGCAGATTTTGCTACAGGGTCTAAGTGTCCCACCACCTGTGCAGGTCTCAACCAAAAGAACCTGCTGTGTTGGAATGAAATAATCTACTATCAAGACACAAATCTCCATCTTCAAAATTTGGTACACAAAGCAGGTTTGACAGACAAAGAAGTTTCACAAATCAACTCCTTAAGAAAATTGCTACCAACACATGTATTTAGAGAAATGTTCTCATTAAGAAGGTTTGAGCCCTGTCACATCATACATATGGATAGATGTCTAATGAAATTTATTCTCACTAACACAGTTTTATCGACAAACTCTCATTGAACAGGAACTGGGATTTGTTGACTCATTTTTCAACACGACATAAGAATACCAAAGTATTGGTTAGATTATTTTCTCTATTTTTTAATAGGTTGCAAACTTTCCCAGCTATCCCATGAAAGACTCCTGCAAGGCTGGTCACAGCACAATCACTGCAGAGTCATGCTGCTACTGCAAGTTTTTCTTTCCCTGGCTACATTTTTATTTCACTGCTTGTCATTGCAACACAATTAACTTTGGTATCATTGGTCCACTCCAGCTGTATCTGACAGATGTCTTGTAGTCCTAAACCAGTCAGTCTTTCCCAAGTTCATGGAAGTGCTCATCCACACTGTGAGGAAGATATTGTACAGGCCTTTATTGAAGAGCAAATGCCCACATAAGGTGAGCCAAAAAAACCCACCAAAGAATGAAGTGGTGACTGCCTGGTATACAAAAAAGCTTCAGACTGAGAATGCTCCCCTTACCTGAACAACCAAGATCCAAACATGAAACACAAAGCATGAGAAATCAGCCATTAGAAAGCAGCACTGCTGCTCTTAGACCAGTGTACTATGACTCTTCTCTACATTCCTGATTTTTTTCCTAAAATTAACACTACTATACTAGCAACTACAAAGTATTGCATCATTTTGGTAAAATACAAGTATACCACACTTTATTTTTCCATATACACAACCAATATTTAAGCAAACATCCTGCCTAAACATTCTGCATCATTAATGACTGATAATGCTACCATCTCCAAGGATCAAAGTCTGTAGTTTTTTAAGATTCCTTTTATTTCTACTATGTTCCTTGAATTCATTTGTATTATCACTGCATTGCTGCCAAATACTTCCTTCACAACTATTAAATATGGAATTTTTGTTTTATAAATTTGATTGCCATTAATCTGTCTTTTGCATCCTTCCTGATTTTTACACAATCATTGTTCCTAAGTTTTTGCCATCCCTTCATTGCTCAGGTCGAACCAAAACCTTATTAAACTAAAGTTGGGCGGTTTTTTTTAATGTCAAAAGCTGTTTTCACAGTCAACCATCAAACTTTCCTTCTCAACTTGATATTTAAATTTATTTCTTCTTTTAAAAATCTCATGCCAATGAAGCTTTGTCATATATTCCCTGCCATTAGGAGACTTAAAACTTTTCAAAACATCAGGAATATATACAAATATATATCCTTTACTTAATAAACCTTCATGTCTGCACATGCTGAATGTATAGAGGTCACTCACTACTGTCCTGGAGAAGTACATTCTGCAGATGAATGTATTTTTATCTTTCATAAAGATTATTTCTAAACAAGTTTATGTCATATGGCTTGGCACACAGCAAATGAGACATCCATTTTCAAACATCTTCATCCACTGAAATCAAAATTCTCATCAGCCAGAACAAAAGTTGTCAAATGCTAAAAGAGAGCACCTTGTTGATTAGTAATTCTCTCTTGGTTACAGGAGAAAGAATATTAAAAATAGTTGGACTATTATTATAATTTTCTGTTTTCTGAGGGATAGAATTTATTGAGTGATTAAAAAATCTGGTCTGCTCATCGTATTTAGAAATGTTATTAAAATTTTTGAATAGTGAAGTGATAGTATTTCAATTAAATTATTCAAAGCAATATAATCTAAAGGTTATTGTGGAGAATTGCTGAAAGGTCTCATTATACTCTATTACTAGAAATAAAACTGGCAGAAAAAAATTGTGATGATAAATGCAAAGTAATGCTATGAAAATAATTAAACTGAAGTATTGATAAGCATCAAAATACTGAAAGTAAATAGGTCTTAATTAATTAATATCATTCAAGAAAGATGCCCTGGATTTTTTACAAATGCAATTAAAAACCCACCAAATCAGTGCAAGCAGGACAAATGGTAAATAGCACTAGAAAAAGCCCTGACACTGAACCACAATACAACAGAACAAGTGAATCCATTCCATTACTGGACTTCTTGACTACCAAGATGAGCTACTCTGTGCCATCCTGGCCATCCCAGCCCAACAGAAAAATGAAAGAGGTAAGCTGAGGAAGAGAGAGAAAGATAGTCAGAAGTATGTCATGGAAAACCAGAGCTACCTCTGCTTTTGTGCAATAAAAGTTGGGGGCTAGGAAAAAAAAAACCCAACAAATCCAGAACAACATAAGAGTAAGGAAGGGTGTGAAATTATCCTCTGCTTTTAACCATTCATGAAGATGAGGGCACTTACTAACTCTTAAGGAACTGCTTTAAAACTAACAAGAGGAAGTAGAATTTAGGGGTTTATTTTTGTTTTTACACTCAGTGCATAACTAAATTGTCAAACTCATAGCAGTCTTAAGTTTTTCTGAGGCTAAAAGCTTAACTAAGGTTAAAAAAAAAGCCTTTGACAAACTCAGGGTAGAGAAGTAAAAGCTACCATGGGGTATAAAGCAAGATGGTCTTGGATGCAGCCTTGAAAAGATTGAATTTTTGACTGCTGGAAGCTGAAAGAACACAACTGAGGTAAGATTTCTGCATTTTTTCTTTTTTCTTTCATGCTTTCCTAAGCGATCATAACTCAGCATCGTCAGAATTGACTACACTGACTTTTGCTACATTAAAAAAATATATATTTATTAATATCACCAAACACTTTTTTCTTCTTTTTAACAAAAAAAAAAAAAAAAAAAAAAAAGAAAATCAAAACAACCCCCAACACACTGTAGGATCTGCAGTATGGTTTTCAATGTGAATGACAGCACAAGATCTATTATTTATTTAAGTGCACTTTCACAAATGAATTAAACCTTAAAAATCCCATTGTAACTTTGCTGATATATGTGAAACATAGAGATAAGTAACCTGAAAGTTAAAGTAACCTGGTTAAGCCAATAACCAATTCCTTGAAAGAGCCAAAATAAATAACTCTTATCTCTTTGCTTTCAGTCTTATTTTCTAAACCCGATATTGTCCTTTTCTTTCCTCATATTGATGTCTGGCGGGAAAAAAGATACTAATATATGTGATGGGAACACTTAAAAACTTCTTGCACATTTTTTTCATCATGGTTACAAAGTAATTCCTTGCATGCAAAACAATTATTTTAAACATACTTTCCATACCTACTTTTATACAGAACCACACAGAATTTTATTTTCAAACCATAAAGCTGAAGACTCCTCACTGGGTCAAACAAACAATCTTTATTGTTGAGTTGATTTACCAAATTTGTACTCACACACAGAGCTTTAAATGAAATGTGTGCAGGAGGGGATGGTGGTCTTGCTAAGGTGAACAGTCTCATGTGCAATACCACAGCAAGCTTCTTGCTGCATATTACAGAACAGCAATTAAGAACCGAAAGTAATACTATGGGTTTCAAATTTTTCTGCATGAATTTTATCATCTGCACAGAAATAATTTTTTCTGATCTGCCTCTGGTGAAAAACTTGCCCTAGGAAAAGGAAGCAGCATAACAAGCCTAAAATTGCTGATGGATATAGACTCACCAAGCAAGCTGTAAGTATTTCCTTAAACTACAGCCACGTCTCAATAGCATGCTCAGCTTAATGGTCAGTGTGAAATCCTTGCTCAGGTTCATGTCTCAGGTTGATCTGAAAGGGCTGGCTCTGACAGTAAGGCTGTGCCTCTTATATTGATTCCTTTGTGTGTCAGAAGGAGATCAGTAAGGAATTGCTTTCACAAGCTGAATAAGTCTTGGAATACCTGAAGAGGTCTTAATCCACGCAGAGTGGGAGTATCAACCCTTAAATCGATGTGGCAAAGTATTTATATTGCCTTGAAGTAGCTGGGAGCTAAGCGTAGGAAAAAGATATTGTTAGTCTAGCACGTCAACACCTGACCCACTCTTCAGGACACAAATATGAAGACATTTGAGGAATTACGTGCTCTTTTTATTGCTATCCATTTTATAGCTTTACGGCAGAAAAAAACAGTAGTCTATACTGCATATCAATAACTATATTAAAAAAAAATCAGTCAGTTGAAAAATAATGGAGTTTAATTTTCAGTTGAAAAATGGAAACATTTTTAGTGTACATCTCCACCCCCAAACGTTCACTTTGAGGGGAAGGTTTAGAAGAAGAGTTTCATCAAGCTTAAAATAAATGGTTTGAACAGCACAAGTGCTGCTCAATCAGCCAGTGTTTGTTATTAGGAAAAACTTCAGCATCTATGAAAAGTCAAGAACCACAGTACACAAGTTGTGTTGACCCTCTTGAGTACACTGATGTTTGAATGTATTCATTATAATTTGATTTGTTATGCAATATTTAGGGGAAAAAAACTGTGAAGAGCTAAAGTACTATGACATTTTAGGCCTTGACAGAATCCCTGAATTTTATTCCCTTGATTATCAAAACTTGTATGTGAAATTGCCAGAGATGTTGCACACTGGGAAAAACAGAACCCAGCACAACTAAAACAGTTGCTAAAATTTTTCCTTAGCACAGTTTTTAAATAATTACTGTACTAATTATTTACTTCTGCAAGTATTTTTGCACAATGTGCAAGTGTAAATTATTTACTTTGACAGGCATAAAAGATGGATTTTAGAGATGCAGCTGTGCTGCTGCTCAGCATCATATTTAGGGAAATATTTTGCCTGTTGAGGTTCTTTGAAAGAGGGTAAAGACACTGGCATCCCCCCACCCACACTATAGCTTATTTAGAAACAAACATAAGATTACAAAACCATGGAGTATTAAGTGGTATGTAAAAAGAGATTTCATATTATACTGTAGCACAAAAGAAATTCAGATGGCTAACAAAAAATGTGCAAAATAAATGTAATATACCTAAAACTGACAGAATTGTTACTGTGTGCTGTATGCACACAGATTATCTGTAACTTTGGTCTGTACTAGATGAGAGTTCCTACATATACTGTAAATGTATGTTTCAGGTAAAAGAATTTCTTTTCCAGTATTAGATGGAGAAAGACCTTCAAGCAACTAAACCCTACTTTAAGATGTTTTAATTATTCCCACTGAAACAAACTGACCTCAAAGTTTGTTTTCAATTTTCCACAGAACTCAATTTTTTCCTAAATGGTTTTGGTATAAATAACTTTCAGTGTGAAATTAGTAAATTTTCATTTCACTGAAAGGCTCTTCTTCCTCTGTGATTTTTCATCTTTAGCTGGATCAGTAAGAACAGATAATATTCTTAAATGATTGGTAAGAAAATTCTTTTGATCAATGGTATAGAGCAAGGTGAGATAAAAGGATTCAAGTTAAACATTCAGTAAGGTATTTATACGCTTACAAGGAAGTCTGGAAGACTGAAGTAAAAACAACAACATAAGAGCTGTATTCAGCTGTTGCCTCACTACAGTGATTTCTAATAACAGAATCTGATCTGATTTCTGATCTGATCTGATAAACACCCTCAGAAAACTGTACCAGCAGATGATCACTGGTCATTGCCCATCAACTGGACAGCATTACATGACCACGTGTTTATTCCCAGCTGGTGAGCGGTGCCAATATGCCTCAACTTAATGCAGATACAAGTGGCTAGGATAATGTATGCAAGTATGTTGGACAGCAGTTTTTAAAGTGGTAATTGGTTCAATTTCTGATCATCTGACCGCACAGTTGTAAACAATCTCGTTAGAGTGGTCATGTCACCGCAGCTGCAATCTGCCCTCTACATAATAGCTCCCTATTATAGAGCACTCATATGTAAAATGAATGATCAGTATCTGCTTCCCTCATTCTCCCAAGGGATGCTAACCATGTCAAATAAAAATGCTTCGCTTAAAGGGATAAAAATGTGAATAAGAAAAAAATTTTGCATGTGTTAGAATGCACAGAACTCCCAAAAGCAGTATAGCTCCTTACTACATGGAAAGGTGAAGCTTGTTGGGAAATTTTATTTGTATGTTTGTATATAAATCAAAATTTTATAATCCTATTTAACAAGAGTGATGTAGGATTTCACTGGTCATTAATAGTAAAAAAACTTGATTGCATTTATTACCTATGAACCTTTAAAAATCAGCAGATTTTAAAGCTTGAAAACATTCAAGGCTCTGCTCCCGTTTCCCCCTCTAGTTTGTCGACCCTGCATCCCATTCTGAGGCACTGAGATCTAACATCAGCCTTAGGTTTGTCACACAGAGCTAGGTCCCTGGAAGTTTAGGATCAGAAGTACTTGGCTGTCAGATACCTATGGAATTTATCACATCTGTGTTGGCCACAAAAGTAAATCTGCAAAACACATCCTTCTCTTAGGCATCCCTACTGTTTGTATTTCCAGTAATGAGAGCATTAATTCCAAATGTGATTGCTTATGTAAAACCTTAGATTGTGGAGCACATCCTGATTTTAATTTTTACTAGGTGGACAGAAAAATAATGGAGTAGGCAGTTATGTCTCAAGACTCTGAGAAATTATCCTATAATGGGTCTTTTGTTCTGTCATATTTCAATTATATGCAAATTTTCATGCTAAGTAAACATCAACCCAAAATGGAGCACAATATCCAGACAGTAATCCGATATGACACCCCACAAAGCCTTAATTTTGCTTAAAACCCACCTAAGAACTAGCAAAGTCAGTTACAGAATAAATCTTATCAACCAATTAGCAACGCCCTGCCGGCAGCACCCACACAGACCTCAAGCCACTTGCAAAATGGAAGCTGCAGACAGGAAAGGAAGCAGCTTGGCTCTGGAAGTGTGTCAGCTGCCAAGGGCTGCAGACACTGGGATTCAGTCATGCACTGGAACACCTGCTGGAAGGAGCCCAACGTACCACCCTGAGACTGAGCTGCAGCTTTGAAATGTGTTAACTTGTGGGTCAGACAGTGGTTTCCAACTCTGGCTTGGAGGTAAAATCTTCACTAGTAAAAATATGGATACCTGTTGAGTAAGGTTGAAGGTGAAAATTAAGTAATCACTTTTAAATCAAAAGTAGTTCTTCATGAAAACTTTGCTTCAGTTAATAAATGTTAATTTTTTTTTTCCTCAGTCCTGTTCTACATTTATCTGCTTTTCTCTTATTATGTTTTCTGGGCATTTATTTTAAAATTCAATCTCATTAAAACTTCTGAATAAGGTATAAAACATTATTCCATTTCACTGACACGATCAGTGTAATTTCTGTGGGCAATATTTCATGTGATCTTCACAAAATTCATAAGCAATGTGAAAACTCATTTGAATAGTTTATTACATCCTTGATTTGGTATAAATAAAACTGCTATATTCTATTGTTTTATCCTTGTCATGCAATTCAAATATTCATCACTGCAATAAATTAAGTCTTATAAACAACAAAACATCATAAAACAAATCCAAGACATGCTGCAAATAGGGAATAAAAAGGAAATTATCTAGTGCAATCTTTGTGAGTGCAAAACCCTTGAAACATGTTGCAACCAGTCAGTTAATAATTGCTGTGTAATTCTGAAATGAAGCAGAGGGGATAAAACAAGCCATAAAACACAATTGTTATTTGTTTAGAGTGATTATGATTCCCTGGAGGGAAGGGGGGCACAAAAAAGGCTGGTTAACGTTCAAGATCACCTCTGCCAAGCTCAAGAATGAGCATCACCATGAAGAGGAAGTCAGGCAAAAATGACAGGAGGCTTCTATGGATGAACAAGGAGCTTCTGGACAAATTCAAAAAGGAAGCCAACAAAGGGTGGATGTAAGAACAGGTAGCCTGGGAGGAATACAGAAACTGTCCAAGCAGCCAGGGATCATATTAGGAAAGCTAAAGCGCTGGCAGAATTAGAATTGTCCAGGGCAACAGGAAAAGTATTATCAGTGATAAAGGGAAGACTAGGGAAAATGTGAGCCCTCTCTGGAACAAAACGGGAGACCTGGCTACCCAGGACATGGATGACTTCTTTGCCCTAGTCTTCACAGACAAGTGCTCCAGCCACACCGCCCAGGTCGCAGAAGGCCGAGGGGGAGTATGGGAGAATGAAGAATTGCCCACTATAAGAGAGGATCAGACTTGAGAACGTCTAAGGAACATGAAGGTGCACAAGTCCATGGGCCATGACAAAATGCATCTGCTCATTTTGAGGGAACTGGCTGAGGAAGTAGCTAAGCCACCGCGCATCGTATTTGAGAAGTCATGTCAGTCCACTGAAGCTCGCATCGACTGGAAAAGGGGAAAAGTAACCCCACTTTAAAAAAGAGAAATAAGGAAACTACAGTTCTTTCAGCCTCACCTCAGGTCAGAAAGGTCATGGAAACAAATCATGCTGGAAGCTTTGCAAAGACACATGTAAAATGAGGAGCTTAATGGTGACAGATAACTCAGCTGCAATATGGGCAAATCATGCCTGACAAATTTGGTGGCCTTCTCTGACAGAGTTTATTACTGCCACTGTCAAATATGTTCAAAATGTCATAACAAAGAACCTGTTTTTATATTTCCTCCAGTGTAGCTTTTATACTTGTGCCAGAAAATACATACAATCCTTACAAATAAATAATACGTCACACAAAATACATGCTTGCACAGATGCTGAACATTACAACAAATTTTAATACTACTCCCAAAACACACTGATCTCTCTCCCTTATTCACTCAGGCTGAAGAAAACACATGATGGATGTTAAAAATCCAGGTGCCATCATCATTGCACCATGCTAGAATGCTGGAGCTCTCTTCCAGAATGAAAAGGACATAAAAAGGTAACTAAACAGGAACATCTTACAGAAACAAATTGAAGTTTTGGAAAGTGACGAAAAACTGGAAATGGGGTTATCCAAATGACAAAGACTGGCTAATTTTGTAATTGGCCATGTTATAATTTTAAGTTATAACACGCCAGACGTTTCAGGGACATGTTACTTAATGATAAATTTTCTTCCGGTGTAATGGCTTGGCAGATCTTCACCATTAGCTTGCAGCCAAAATGTCATTCCACAATGTGCTGCCAGCATTACAGTATTGACCTAATTTGTCCCTTGTATTTTATGTTCAATAAAAAGTGAGAAATCATGAAAAAGAAAATACTTTCTTGTCTCACATTTATTTCAAAGAATTTCAAATGGTATTTTATTACCAGTGTTCCCAAACTGGAAGCATAAGGAGATCAGAAGGAAGAATCAGAAAGACAGATTTAACTTGTTTAAAATGTAGCTCATTTCTGGGCACTCGGTGCCAACAAACTTTTTTATTGAAAAGAAGTATCCAGATGTTTATTTTTAACAATCTTAAGTTACTTAAGTTTGTGTTCTTAAAAAAAAAAAAAAAAAAAAAAAAAAAGTTATTTGCTCTTAAAAATTTAACATTTAAATAGTCTACTTCAATATTTTACTTGTAATGTATTCCCTTTTTCCTGCATCAAGAAGCCCACACCAAAAAGGTGTTGAAATTCTGCCATGCATGTATTCGTATGCCCCACCTGAACATCTCTTACCTTGGCTTCCTATTACTCATAAAAAGGCACTCCTTGAATTCTTCCATTATTATCAAGAGACCTGAAGAGACACTTCATTTTTTCAATCAAAAATATAAACAAGCTCTCATCATATTCTTTTTAAGGGATATAGGCTCTGAACAGGCACTTCATCTTTTCAATCAAAAATATAAACAAGCTCTCATCGTATTCTTTTTAAGGGATGTAAGTTCTGAACATTTTTAGAGCACTAAGAACCGCAGGACAGACCTCAGAAAACAATTCACATAATTCTAGTACTACTTCACTTAATATTTAGTATGCATATGCTTCAATTCTAAGACAAATTTATGTATGAAAATAGCATGGAATGAATTTATAAATGTGGAAAAAATAATTTTCAGAGAATTTGAGGAAAATCAATAGGCATGAAGGTAAATATTTCAGGAAGTGATATGTTTAGTATAAATCAAACTGAAAAAGTTCACAGCTTTAGAGTATGTTTCTGCACTTTCCTAGCTGATGGAAGATTGCTAAACTGTGGTCTGAGTCATAAGGTGAACAGAAATGTCTTAGGAATGTTTTGCTAATGCTGCTTGCTCCACAAGAAATTATTAACTTCATCAGAAAGATATTTAGGTAAATTGTTACATGTATTAAAATGTTTTTACAGACTTAAAAATCTTGAAAGTGTACTCTCACACAAATGACTAATGTTTGCAATCAGAAAACACGTTTCCAGTTACCAGTTCCCCCAGAAAAGAAAAAAGGAAAGCAAAAAACATTGACAAATGTAAATAATAAAATATCCAGAAAATATATCAAGGCATCAACTGTGACACTGAATGGCTGGTTTGGCATCTCCCTGGTTAAAAAAAAAAAAAAAAAAGAAAGATGAACGTTCAACAGAACAGGGTGAAGGGCATTTTTTCCTTAGCCTACAGAAGGAAAAAACTCAATGCAACAAAACCATAACCTGTCACAGAAGAATGTTACAAGTGACTTACAGGAACCAGGAATTTTTTTATTTCTTCCAAGGCATGACTCATACGAGAATACGCCTCCCCAGGTGGAGCAAACACTTCAATTAACACATGGAGCTCATCACTCAAGTGCGCGTATTTGGCTTCTCCACTTTTCCTTAGTTCTTCCTCCTATGAAGAAAGGGTGGATTTGGTTTTTAGAAACGGAAATCTACTAATTTTGCAGGATTTAGCATTCACAGATAACATGACAGAAGGACATACTACAAGCAGACTTTTAAATCCTTTCGAGAAATAAAAGTCTAGTTCAAGACACTTAAAGATTTAAAAATCAATTTTGAGTGTTTGAATGATAAAACCAGCATAATTATCATCTAAATCAGATTTTAATCAGCACAGTCAAAAAATGCTAAATACTCCAGAAGGAAGTACTGACATGTTAAATCCATAATGCAAAAGCTGCATTCATCTGTCTGAATCTTAGCTCTTAACAAAAAAAAAAAAAAACACCAACCAAAAAAAAAAG
Source organism: Hirundo rustica (assembly GCF_015227805.2). Classification (NCBI taxonomy): domain Eukaryota; kingdom Metazoa; phylum Chordata; class Aves; order Passeriformes; family Hirundinidae; genus Hirundo; species Hirundo rustica. Next base: position 90,693,110 of record NC_053452.1, on the reverse strand, counting down.
CCAAAACAAAACATAAAATAAAGATGCATTTAACTATTTCGGAACACCATTGTTTAGTAAATTCTTTAGGTTCTTCAACAAATGTCTGCAGCCTGTACATTTTAGTATCACCAAAGAAAAATATGCCCTAAGAGTTTTTTTTGAGACACAGAATCACAGGATAGTTTGGGTGTGAAGGGATCTAGTTCCAGTGCCCCTGCCATGAACAGAGACACCTTCCACTAAATCAAGTTCCTTGGGGCCCCATCCAACCTGGCCTTAAACACAGGGATGGAGCATCCACAACTTCTCTGGTCAAACTGCTCTGGTGTCTCACCACACTCATAGTGAAGAACCTTTTCTTAATGTTTAACCTAAAACCTACTCTCATTCAGTTTAAAGCCACTACCCCTTGTCCCCTCACTATGCGCCTTTCTGCAACGTCCCCCTCTAACTTTCTTGCCCTCTTTCTGTTCTTGAAAGGTGCCATTAATTTACCCTGAGCCTTCACTTTTCCAGGCTGAGCAACTCAAATTATCTTCATAGCAGAAGGGCTCCAGCACTGGTCTTCATAGCCCTTCTCTGGACTTGCTCTGACAGATCCATGTGCTTTGTACGCTGAGGGCCCCTGAGCTGCTCTCAGTACTCAGTGATGTCTGAGTTTCAGCCCCAGTCCCAATTCAGGGTACCTATGCAATGCAGTGTACACCAGCTCAGATGGTGAATCACCACACCTAGATACAGATCAGCCATCTTTGGGTCTCAATTTTCTAGCTATAAAATAAGCCTAATAATCCTACTTCATGTTACAGTAATGTTCTGAATCAATCCACTTTCTTACACAAAGCTTTGAGATAGTAAATGTAAATTGCAAAATACATTCGTAGCAGTTACTGCTCCATAAAAATCAAAGACATAGAACAGTGATCAAGTTAATGGCATTGGCTATGACAACATAATGAAAAATCTGTCATTACTGCACAAGATAGCCGTAAGTAATGCTAAAGAAATTATGAGTTGAACTCTCAGTCTTCAAAAATATCTTGAGAAATGTAATTTAGAAGAAAATACATATATGCAGAAAACATTATCACAGAAAGAGAAGTAAACTAATTTCCTTGGAAATGGTGAATATAGAGTATATACTAAAATAGTAATTTATGAACATTTAGCTAAGTTATAAACACTGTAACAACAGATTACAATTCTTACTGATTTAGCTTATTTAATTCTGCGTTAACTTCACTTTTTTTAGCCTTGACTAATTCCACTGCTCGCTACCAAAAACATTTGCAAGCTGCTACGCTCCTAACAATAAGTATTCAGTTCTTTTTATCTGTGTTAGAAGATCCAGCCTCAAGGACTTTTTGACTTTCGGGGAATATAGAAAGTATGCCTTATATGTCCAGAGCCTGAGATCTGGCTCCATGCTAAGTCAACATTTTGCAGCTTATGATAAAATCATAACTCAATAAATGTGAACTATTGTTTTATTTTTAAATTTGAAAATTTACATATTTGTTTGCAACTGAAATGAAAAAAAAAATTAAGATAAGGCATAATTGTCTCAGTATTTTTATTTTTAGAGTTAAATTATCTTTGGCATTTTACCCTTTCACTGAAACCTCATTGAAATGTCCATTAAGAACCATAGCATAATATAGAAGTCCATCATGAGATGCTACAGTACCTTTCAGTTTTCTGGAAAAAAACACATCCTAGTGATCGGTGGAAGTTTCTTTCCTGTTGTTTTTTTAAGATTCTGAGGGAATAAAGCCCCAACACAAACAACAAATGCCAGAAAGCCTCAAAAGTTATCTTTCAGGAAAAGACTACCGATAAACTTAGAATTTAGAAATTGGACCGTTTTTCAGATGTAGAAAATGCAAAAGAAGTCTGGCTCATTATTTTTATGAAGAATTTGTACAGCTAAGACATCAGTAACATGATTTAATAATGCATACCTGGAATATGCTGCTTTGGTGGTAACTATGGTAATTACGTTTCTCTTTTAGTTCCTGAACAAACTCAGGATTTCTTACAACACATCATTTTAAAACCTGTCTCTTCTGTTCAGCACATGCCTTCTGTCACTACTCGGCGCTTATTTCTATATTTCTGTTGGAAACCACAGGCTGAGGTTGTGAGGTACTACACATTTCTTTGTGAGGACACCTGTTGAGGTTTATTCTTGTGGAACACATGGGGCTAAAGACTGAATTTTCACACAGTATCCCTTCCCATCATAGGGTAAAATGTCACAATAATGCTCCTTTTATTGCAAGTGTATGGACAGAGACAAAGAAACTTAATTAAGGAAAACTATGGATAATTAAGAACTCACAGACCATGTGAGCACTGCAGCAAACTCTCCTTCCCAAACGCAGTGAACATGACTGGGTATTTGGGGAGACTGAATGTAGCCTTACATTTAATCGTGGGTCAGGTATCAGGCATCAAACAGGCCAACAGACATGACTCACACTGTTCAGGAGACACTTGTTGGTACGGCAGGTGATACCTACTGGCAGCTAATACAGCTTTCTAAGGGCAGTACAGGTGAACAGGCCCTCCCAGGAGCACATGAAGATGGACACCTTTTCAAATCTTCATTAGCAAGCAGCACATCTCAACTGCACAGCAAAATGGTAAGTGCCATGGGTCCAACATCCACACTACTTGTATTTAGGATGACAGTTCTGACCCTTGCGTAGCACAGCAGTGAGTTTTGCCTCCTGCTACTTGTCAGCAGAGGCAGCATACTCTGGTTGCAATAACTGAGTTCCCAATGGAAGCCAGAGAACCCTTCTGGAGCCCAGCATTGATACAGTTTTGTAGGAGAGGAGTCCAGTTAAAACCCTGTGGGAACTGCTCAGTCTAAATAATGGGAATTGGGAATGATCAGGATGCTCTTCTCTAAACTGTGCTTCTGAGTCAAACGAAAACACTAATGAGTAACACCCCATGTTACTCAAGGACTCAAATGGATTATGGGACTTTCCAGCACCTGGTACATTAAGGCAGAATATGTGAGATCATCATAAATCTATTTATTATGATGTTCTTGACAAGGCTATCTGGGTGTTAACGGCCTTGCAGGCTCTAGTGGCCTCTAATGCACCAGTGCAATTACTTGTGGACTTTGGCTGTTTCTCACATAACTCTGTCTTTATCACCTCTGAGGTTCAGGTATTCCCCATGATGCTTTCTGTAACTTTTGGCAGATACTCATAGCTTTTCACATTCTACAATTGCCTACATCATGTCCAACAGTTTTCTAGACCCTGTTCAGCTTGCACAGCCTTAGTCAGTGTTCACCCAGCAGCCCAGTGTTTCCCTCACAGCTCAAGGACAGAAATGATAACTGCTTAAGCTTACTCATATAGACATGAAAGGAATCACAGTGGAAGGCGATGTGCATCAAAAGCCTGATGGATTCACTGAATCAAAATGCAAAAATCAGAAGTCTCAGGCACCGGATCTTAGGGTAGAAAAACAACAAACCTGAGACCAGATCAGTTCTGCTTTATAAAAAGAAAGGAATAGATTCCTAGGGCTTAGGATTAGTGATCGCAATCACGCTTAGTACTGACTCTCAGGTTCATAGTATGGTTCTTACTTAGTTCACAGTGACAATGTTCTACTCCAATGTAGGTTGAGCATAGCAGAGAAAACACATATCACCCTCCAAAGACAACTGCCCCTCATCCTGGTCCTCCTCCACTCCATTCCGCATGTCAATTCCCTTGATTTCCCAAGAGTGACAGAACCCAGCTCCCCTTATACAATGTACTTCAGGCTTTCTTCATTCCCTTCATTCTCTTCTTCCTCTCATCCTTAGAGTGTCTGTCACACAGTCCTGAATTCCATCAACCTTCAGCATGACGCATGGCTCTATAACCCACTCCCTCATAAGGATAACAAGTATTTTGAAACATCTACTGTGTTTTATAATTTCCAGTTGACTAAAGCAGGGAAAATTACTCATAGCAAAAAATATTAGGAGTACCAACCTCTGCAAAAGTACATGAGTGATAGAAACATAAAGGCCAAGAAAAATTATGAATTATCTCTGGATGTGAAAGGAATCTTAACATCTTAAAAGGATGCGTGTTGACAGAGAACTGCTTTCTTTCTGGAAGCCTGGCCAAAATGCTTAATAAAAATATTGGAAAAAAGATGAAAGAAATGGAGTTTGCACAGAAAACAAAGCTACACAGTCCAGACTGGGGAATCAAAAGTGTCCTCGTAACACTAAAATAACAGGATATCAAAGAATAATAGAAAAGAAACTTGCAGTAGGAATTGTGTAGCTCTCAGAGATAAATTTCGTCAATACAATACAAAGAACATCCTATAATGAAACAAATCCAGCTAAAAAAAGAAACAATGGGTACTTGAAGAACAATATGAGAATTGCAATGGATTTCATATCTTGCAAGTATTTACAAAGAAAAGCACAGTGCAGAGACTAGATAAAGATGATAATTGCAGGGCTGCTGCTGCACAGGCATTATTCATAAGATCAATGTGCAATGCTACAGAAGAAAATGATTGAGCATGCAGTTTGACAAATGCAAACCTATTAATTTTTAATCTGGACAAAAATGAAAAAAATCAAAATGTTGTCTGCCACACTGACTGCAGTAAATGTAACACTGAACTAATTTCTTGGAGGTATTGGCTTTGGAGTTAAAAAACTTTAAGGTCAAAGGTCTCACCAGTGGAGAAACAAAAAACCAAAACCAAACCAAACCAAACTGAAACAATCTGATAACGGAAGAGGCATTGGAAAGAGATTCAACAGAGTACAGAATGAAGCTAAAAGATCTTAGCTGTTCCTTGACTCTTGCTTTTAAAGCAGTTATTCTCAGTCCAGGAAGAAGAATAAAGATGGAGGTGGTGAGTACATGAAGAGAGCTCACAGAGTAGTGCAAAGAGTGGATGTACAACACCTGCAGTCAGCCACAGAGACCCCATTATGAAATGCAGGCATTAGAAAGAACATTGCCTACAACAGAGAAAATTACTGGAGATACAGGTGATAGCAATTATTTTTCTATACTTGATTTATCACTAAAATTTTCATTGTTACTTTGGTGAAATAGAGCAGAGAATTGTGTACATTCAGTACTGCCTTGGGCAAACAGGTCCGTCAGTGCTTTATTTCCTGATATTTTTTGTAATGAAATGCAACAAAATCTTAATGGCTAGGAGATACTAGACAATACCTAGATCATCTTTTTGTTTAGAGAGGTGAAAAGGAAAAAAAAAGACTAATCAGCAGAAGAATGTGATGATAAAGCAACCACTGTTGAAAGAACCCTAACTCCTGACATGAAGGTTAAATGAAGAAAAAAATGGGAATTCATTGGAGGAAAAAAAAATAAAGTTTAGGAAAAAGATTAACACACTAAAGTGGTATGTGCCAAAACTGAGGCAACATATGGTGACCACTGTGACCAACTAGTGATCGATGCTTAAATTCCCTGCCAGGAAACTAAGAGCAGCGATAGAGATCACACACCTAAAATTGTTTCTACATTTGTACAAATCTAAGCAGAAGCTAAAACAGCATACGAAAGAACCACCTGGGCATTAGACAATTGCTCCCAGAATTAACCAAGCCAAAGATATTAACTGAATACAATCAATGAATAAGTTTGCAAAGCTTATGTAGGAAATCAAAGATTCTCAAGACATGCACAATTACCATACCTAAAGGCACTTCATAGGATTATGTTCATCTTAAAACTTAGGATCACAACTAGGCATCACTGCTATCCAGATGCCTTCAGACTCCGGAAGAAGACTTTGCCTTAATTAATGAGTAGAAAATATCATGCTTTTATTTATGAGAGGCTAATTAGCAATTTGTTGCAACCAAGTTACAATATAGTTTGCTTGAACTCCAAATAAGATGTCACACTTTTAGTATGGGCAAAAACATATGTTAAAAGAAGTTCTTTTCTTTTCTT